>NW_027617766.1:0-98345 GCF_964187855.1 Myxine glutinosa
ATGACACACATACATACACTCACATACACACATAATACACTCCCAAACACAAATATACACACTCACATATATATACACACTGGGGGAGGGGGCGAGGAGACTGATGGAGGGGGAGAGTAGACTGGGGATGGGGAGGAGTAGACTGGAGGAAGGGGAGAGGAGTGAGGAGGAGTTGGAAGGGAATGAGGGGGGAGTAGTAAAGCGACTCACTTGTGTGTGTGTGTGTGTGTGTGTGTGTGTGTGTGTGTGTGTGTGTGTGTGTGTGTGTGTGTGTGTGTGTGTGTGTGTCTGTGACCCACTCCCCCGTGTGTGTGTGACCCACTCCCAAGTTCAGTGGAAGTGAAGCGCAGCTTTGGGACGACTAAGAAGAAGACCTTTGTTGGTCGAAAGCTTGTCGAGAATTAAAGATCGACCGTCCTGAAGCTACGTCCGCGTCTGATTTAATCTCCCGATTAATTATTTAATGCAAATGAGACGCCCCTGCTCGTACTGTGGAGTTTCTACTATTTCTCACAGTTATGTATATATATATATATATATATATATATATATATATATATATATAATTATATATATATATATATAATTATATATATATATATATAATTATATATATATATATATAATTATATATATATATATATAATTATATATATATATATATATATATATATATATATATATATATATATATATATATATATATATATATATATATATATATATATATATATATACTAGCTGAGGTACCCGGCTTCGCCCGGGTTGAATCACAGTACATTTCCAGTACATCACAGATATCACAGTACATTTCCTACATGACGTTTTGTCAATTTTCAATTTCTCAAAACCTCTTGGTATACAACATTTCTGGTTTTCTTACTTGGTGCCAAGACAAAGATTGCTTGGTTTTCCAACCCTCGAGCAGCCCACGTACAGCTGGCCATGGGAAGTACCCGGCATTGCCGGGCGGGGGAAGGGAGGGGAGGAGGAAGGGGAGGGGAGGTTGGGGAGGGGAGGGGAGGGGAGGTTGGGGAGGGAGAAGAGGGGGGGAGGGAGAAGGAGGGGGGTGGGAGGGAGGAGGGGAGAAGAGGGGGGAGGAGGAGAGGGGAGAAGAGGAAGGGAGGGGGAGGAGGAGAGGGGAGGGGGGAGGGAGGGGGAGGGGGGAGGGAGGTGAGGGGAGGGGGGAGGGGGAGGGGGAGGGGGAGGGGGGTGTGGAGGGGGAGGGGGAGGGAGTGGAGGGGAAGGGGGGAGTGGAGGGGAAGGGGGGAGAGGGAGGGGAGGGAGGGGGTGATGGGGAGGGGGGAGGTGGAGGAGTGGGAGGGGAGGGAGAGGGAGGGGGAGGGGGGAGGGGAGTGGAGGGGAAGGGGGGGAGGGAGTGGAGGGGGAGGGGGGGTGAGGGGAGGAGGGATGGGAGGGGCGAGGGGAGGGGAGTGGAGGGGAGGGGGGGAGGGGAGGGGGGAGGAGGGGAGGGGGGAGGGGGTGAGAAGGGGGAGGGGGGAGGGGAGAGGGGGAGGGGGGGAGGGGGAGGAGAGGGGGGAGGGAGACGAGGGGGGAGGGAGGAGAGGGGGGGATGGGAGAGGGGAGGGGGATGTGGGAAGGAGGGGGATGGGGGAGGGGGGAGGGAGGGGGAGGCGGGGAGAGGGGGGAACGGCCTAGCTTGGCAAGTGAAGCAGGCTTTTTACTTTTATTTTTTACCTCAATGAGGGCTATATATATATAGTCCGTGCTTGGAGCCTTCAAGTTAAACATAAAGTTTTTTTTATGAAAAATAATGCAGATGTATAACAATCCACCAATGCAAGTTCAGAAATGAATGCAGATCCTTTACTTTGCGATACAAATGCAATTCCCGCCATTTCCACTCACGATCGAGGCCTCCACAGTGACCACGCCTCTTCTTCCTCCTACACCTTCGTCTCACTTCTTTCACTCAAAATGCACGAAATTCTGCCGCATGAAATTATGTAGAGGCTCGTCGGGGGGATATAAGGTAGATAAGGAAGGCGTTGTAACAGAAGATTCAAAATAAAAGTGGAAGAACATAAGGAAATGGGAGCTATTCTGGACCCACAGCCAAACCCCACAGCCAAACCCGACAAACCATTGCAATACACCCCGAACGTCTAGCGCCGCCACAAACTACACCATGGAATTGCAGCTGGCGCGGTTTTTTTTAAACCATTGATATTAAAATAAAACGTAGCCTAAAACCACCGGGATTTTATGCTGATTCCGAATCTGTGTCTAAAACTTTCCTCCGATGTGTAGTTCTTGAGTTATAAGCGGACATCCAGACAGACACACACACACACACACACACACAGACACTCCTCCTTTATATATATATAGATATATTCACGGTACTTATCCCACCGAATCCGTGTCAAGGTACGAATATCTTGTTTCTTAACAGATGATATGTGCATGACACACAGTTGGTCAGATTTTTGACGCCTTTTCTATAGACATCGTCGCAATTCAACACTTCCATGGAGGACGCCAATGCTGGATAAATATAGTGCTTGTGGTGATGTGTAAATACTACTACGCAGCGCGACCAGCTCGCTCCACCCGCAACGGCTAAGCTATAAGAAAATAGTGCTGATGCTTAACGGAAATTACTTAGTGTTGGACAAAATTAATAATTCGAACTTTTTATATTGATGAGAAAATGTGTTTCTGAAATTTACAAGGGAAGATAAGTTGCACCCTTTTAATGGAACGAAAACTGATTTCTGGCTGCTGTTTCCACCTGCTGCACTTGGCCTACGAAGGGGTTTTTCTTCCTTGAACAAACACCAAGTTAACGTGTATAAATAGCTTATCGTGGTGTTTCATGGGAGAAAAATATTATAAACCTGTAACATACTGTGATGTCATAATCTTTTCCGGGCTCCGCCACCTGTTGGGCACCCCGATGGCTTTTTCTGGTGTCATCACTTGCGGGAGTAAACCGCTGTTTGGACGCTTGCTTTGTTTCTCTGAATCCCTCGATTTACGATGCCATCAATCTCGTAATCTCGTAAGTTTCTGATTGTCAGACCTAATGGTGATAGTGATTTGTTCTGAAGAACTTCTCTGTGCCCGTTCCATTTGCTTGATTGATGCTTTTAGATAAACATCAAATATAATGTCTATTCTTGTGGACTTGGAGCCTGTAGCAAGAATGCTGTTGAAAAGACTCTCAGCCAATTCCCCGAATGTGTGAAGGCCCATCTTTTTCATCGCTAGTTTACGCACAAGTGCCATGAAGTCCACTATTGTCATCTGAGCGTCACTCTTTACATTCCTCGTCTCCTGTGGAAGTTGACTGACAAGTTCCCTGGTTAAGGAGGCTTTATCGGGCTTCTTCAATTTGATGCCATCTTTACATTCAGTGGTGAGGAACTGGGATGTGCTGGTCAATTCATACTTCAGGAGTTCTAGCATGCTGTACCCTCTTTCTCTAGCATAGTCAATGTACCTAATCGTTTCTGCAGCATCCTTTTTCGCCATCGATTTCTTCGCTGTGGGCGGAGTACGTTTCACGAAAACAGTCTTGCGGTTGGTAGGGATTGTATCATGTAGGTGCTTCTCCTTATCCTGAAATCTGGTCTCAACAAACTCTTGATAACTCTTCTCACCAATTTCCAGGCATTTAAGTAATCCATCAACAACCTCCTGGGGTATGTCAGCTTCAGTAGAGATGTTCTGAAGTCTGATTCCAGCGCCGAATGGATTGTTGATGGATTTTATGTAATCCAGAAGCGTCTTCGCACGATCATGGCCAATCTTCGTAGAATTTGGATTGAACTCATGGTGTAGGCTCAGTTCACTGTCATCTTTGTCTCCCAAGTTACACCATTCCAGCAGCTGTGCCACATGAAGATCTTTCTCATGCTTTAGGAGATTCCATAAGGCTACTGCTTCTTTCTGTCTAGTCATCCCAATGATACCTCCAGCAACCTTGGCGGGTTTATTGTAACACTTCTCGAGTGCCATGTCAAATCCTACTGCACTGCCTTGTCGGAGAGTGTGGTACATCACCCATCCACCATCTGTAAAGCATCGGTAGATACCCGGGAACTTCCTTTGTATGTCCAGGCAATCTTCAAGGAACAGCGTACCCCATCTGCAATAGTTTGTCCGGCCAAACCCAAAGAACAAAGGCTTGCACCTCCGCACAGCTGAAACGAAAAGATGCCAATCGCCTTGCCGAATAGAGTGTGTCAGATCTCTCAGGATAGGATACAGCTCATCCAGAAACAAGCTCCAGTACCTCACATTCTCAGTACAGGCCGTTTCTTTCCATTCTGTGAAAGACTTCTTCAAGTCTGCGTGTAAGATCTTGCTTTCTTCCCAAATCTCTCTGAACTCTGCACGGTCAACATCTAAAGCCTGCTGCATCTTAGTTTCCATGGTCTCTATTTGCTGGTCTAATTCACAACTAGTACTGTCCTGGTCAGCTTGAAACTGCTCAAACATAAGAACTGTCATCACCTCTGATACAAGACTCATTGCCTCCTTGCCTTTGCAATAGTGACCTCCAGTCATGACACTATTCTTTACAACAAGCTTGCCAAAGGCTTCAGTCTCAATCAAAGCCAGATCAATACCGATACAGCCTAAAAACTTCCCAAGGCAAGCGATGACAATCTTCTCCATGTGAAAAGGTCCCATTCCAAGGAATATGTTACCAAACTGATCTGGCTTCAACAGCTGGATTTCCTTGGCGATTGCATACACCCCTTCATCAGACCACAATGCCCCTGACACGGCATTCTTTTGTTTCAAGACATCCTGAAAGTTAATCATGGATGTAAATATTGTGTCCATTTCGGTTGCGACATATGGAAGGATGGGTACAAATGACTTCTTTGTAACATCAAACTTCAGTGGATCCTGGAGTGCACTCATTGTTGCTGTGAAGCTAGGAAAAGAGCCCTCCTCACGATCTGTGTAATTTTGTCTTGCCATGCACCAAAGGAAATAATCATCATCAACACTGTGCTTTCGATTATCGTTGTATGGTGTAGTTGAAAATGTCTCCGGTATATCACCAGTGCCTTTGACAAAGTGTGACTTCTCAATGACCTGGCATGGCAGCACATCAGCAAACTTTCTCTTTCCTAGTGGTGTTGAGCAGCTTGTCATCTGAATGTCCTCAGAATAACTATCTCTCGGTTGGTTCTGAAATATGACTAGAACAGTGTCATGACTGGAATCTTTTCCTGAAACTGTGTTCTCTGTATGGTCAAAATTGTCCATTGCGCCTTGGACAACATGCCATTCAGAGATCATTGACGACACAGGACATCTGTTGGGTAGGGTATCCTCCACCATCCTTTGGGCCACCGAAATGTTGATCCTCTTCATTGAATCATAGCTGATGGCTAAGTTCAACCTATTCATGATGTCAATCAGCTGTCTTGATCTTGACAGGTTGTGGACACTTTGTGTCAAGCTACAGTGAAATGGAGTTTTACTTCTTCCAGAACTTAACCAATAATGCATAAACTGAAACAGCGTGTCAAAGTTCAGGAGCCATTCATCTGTGTTGGTGTTGCTGGTGTTTGGGAACATGTACTTCATGAACTGCATCCACTGTTGGGGGTGGTGTGATCTATAGCGGTCCATTGAAAGTTTAACATCCTCACTTGTGCAGTACATTGCATCCAGACCAAACTCGTAATTCTTGCATTCATGGAGTAGCTCCAGTGCACACTTCTGTGGGCCTGACTTCTCAGATGATCGCAGGGTCTCTATGACGTTACCCTGCAGGAGAGAGCTAGAATAAACCATCTGTGATTTTTGTCTGTCATCAGGATAAGTGAAGCAGATTGTTTCCCGGAAGTACTTGATCAGAAGAACCTTGGTCCGTCTGTTATATATTTGCTGATCTGTCTCCAAGTTAGCATTGACGAGATCACGAATGTGGGTAACACTGTAGCTGCTAGTTTTGAAATCAAGACTATCAAACACACGTTTGCCGTTAAAGTCAATTGTGGCTGCCTGGCTTGATCGCTCGATATTTTCAAACAATGCATCAACTTGTCTTTTATACTTCAGCACGTACTGTCGCAAGCAGTTCCCATGATAGAAGATATCTGCAGCAAACACATCACCAGCTGTATCCAGAAAAACACATCTTGTCTTAACTTCATCCTTATAAAAGTTTAAAGCATCTACGAACAATGCTGCTCGGTCAGACTCCGAGATGCGATACAACACCCGATTCCTATCACCACTACTCTCTCTTGCTCTGTCACAGATTACACACTTCCTTTCTACGGCATTGCTACTGGAACTAGTACTCTTCCGTCTTTTGGGAACCTCATATCTGTCACTGCTTTCTCCCTCTTCAACCTCCATTTGAACAAGTTCTGGCTCACTATTAGTTTTCATTGATCTCTTCGACTTCAGAATGTAAGTGGCATAACAGGCTTTCGGCTTTTGATGGTACTTGAATGTGTTTCTGCACATGTTTATTCTTGAGATGACGAAAGAATCATCCAATTGTTCTGCTGCCATCCGGATTTTGGCACGACCATCATCAGTTCCTGAAAAAAAGTTTCAGCGTGAGTAAAATCTATATGGCCAACTGCTCTTGTAGCAGTTCATGTTATACATACAATTCACATAAAACTTGTAACTATATAATAAAAATGGAGATTATGGTAAAATTTACCTGTTAACATTTTCCCTGATGCAGTGTTGCATATAACGCATGCAGTCTCATCATAAACTCCTTTGGCTGCTGACCTTGAGAACACTACAGTTTCCTGTAAAAAAGATTTTTTGCATAATTTCTGATGATAAACACTACAGTTTCCTGTAAAAAAGATTTTTTGCATAATTTCTGATGATAGAACAAATATTGTTTCAGATGGATTGTGAAGCAATGTGCATAATACAACTATTTCTTAAAAACATACCATGTTTTAGTCACAGCAAGCAGGGATCGAAAGTAGAATTATTTGCCATCAGAGAACACTTTAATGCCTACTGAAACAAAAAATAAACATCTAAATTAGGGTTCATTGTAGTTTTTTATGCAGATTGTTGCTAGACTTTTATATTCAGGAATCAAGTAATTGAACAATAGGAACAGAAACAATAGGAATAATTGTGGTGCGTAACATGCTGAAATCGGTTTTTGGTAATTATCTTAAAAACCATTGACTTTTGGATATGACAATGTATTACTGACCCCCCATAATGTGGCCATTCCACACATTTTGAGTGGTCAGGCAACCTCCTATGTCCAACGGTTCTGGAGATACAGTCGCGGCGGATGGTAGTACTTCACGCAAAAAGGGCGTGGTCATTTCACCCATTTCGCCCGGAATGGGAAATGTGTTACCAACCAAATATTGTTCCTGGACCTTCAATTAGTGGATTCCTGAAGAGTTTAGCTCTGGACATACAATTGCATACAACACCACCATGAGCTACTAGAGCTATAAGGACTTTACAGAACCACAAACATATGATTACCTTTTTAAACAGTTGCTAATGCTATTTAACAGGAAACAGAAAAATTTGGAGGAATTCCAACATCCGTGAGTCAAATTTTACTGACGGAACGGAGCAAAGATCTACTGTAATCTATATACCACACAGTAGTTAATAACACGACCCTTCCTGCTGCTAACGTGACGTTTTTCATGGCGGCATTGTGAAACAGTCACTACTGCTATTTAACACTAAACTGAAAGTGAGGAAACCCGGGGAGTGTTCAGTTACCAAGCAGGTAGCTAGCGCTTGCCAAGCCAGCCGTTCCTTATCAAAGGTTTTGAATGGAGTGCTTGCTTGAATTCTTAAGTCACTTGGCGAGCGTGTCATTTACCAAGAAACTTTGTAAATGTCACCTCCCCAACCCCCAACTGCAGATCTACTGTAATCTATATATTCCAGAGAGGAACGACCCTTCCTGCCGCCCTGTAGGGAACAGGTGTACTCGTTCATCTAAATGTGGCATTATTGTTCGTGGTGAACACTTTTGCAGGCCACTGTAACCAGCTAAATTTAATTTGAAAGAAAACAGCTGTTTTTGAAAGAGCTAATAAAGCTTCCTTGGCCAAAAACAATCACCTTGGAAAAACCATGTCAGTTGTGATGTGAACGAAACCTGATGGACAGGTACTATTGGTTTAATGACTTATAATATTCAAATAAATACCTGTGCATGACGTCACTGGTGAATGCCTGACATATTCAAGTGCATGTTCGCATTCCACACATCACCAAGGGAGCACTTTTTATCCCCTTTGTTTCCTTCTTTCTTTCATTTTGTGAGAAAGCAAAGCCTGCCACTTTTCACGAAACACAGTGAGTACGGTACGATTTATTTCTTTTTGTGCTTGTGATTTTAATTTGCAGTTAACTCTGCCTGGGGAGAAACAGGGATCATTATGTTTTCACAGAACGTGGTGCCTAAAAAAACGTATTTTGTTTATTTGCCAATGTAAGTTTGTCCTTCAGTCTTAGTCCGCAAAAAAACCTGCATGTAGTTGGAAAGATCCATATTAAAAAAGGAAGAGACCACCAATTATTTGTTACCTTCATTTCTGAATAGTTTCTGAATATTCTGACCAATGTGCATTTCTTTTGTATGCAGATTCGAGGCTCGTGGAAGAGCTGGAACACAGAAGGGATCAGGATGCAACAGAACAAAAAGAGAATGGGGAGAGCCAAGAGCAGGGCCAAGGGAGAAAATAAGTTGAGACACGACAAATGAGAGATAGAGGTAACGATGAGGGGTAGGGAAGAACGCAAGAGGGTACAGAGGTAAAATTAGGGGAGTCGGTGGGGGTGTTTAACAGGTGTAGAAAAGATCATGGTTTTGGATAGCAATGAGCTGAGATGGTGGTGAACAGCTGCCAGGAAGACTTGGAGGGAAGAACAAGATTAGAGAATGTGGAATTTGGTTCCACAGACAGGGAAAAAAAAAGAGAAACAAATGAGTGGAGCAGTGATTCTGAATTTTGGGAGTTTCACTAGAAGGTGCTTGCTGCTGGTGGATAGAGTGAGCCTTGCAGTTTCCTTGGGGAGGACAAAGCACAGAGAGGACAGAGGGTGCAAAACCAAAAAGAATGTGGAATACAACAGAGAGACCACCGACATGTTGGCGATGGCAATGTAAAAGGCCCATTGACTCAGCATCATCGCGGAAGATTCCAATGATGTTGAAGGTGCTGGTTTCCATGGCGTCAAGCTGAGTAAGGCAGGAGAGCCAGCCCACAGGGGAGAGCAGTACTACATCAAGCTGCAGATGAAAGCTTTGTAGGTGGATAGGAGTTCAGGTGTGCCAAGGAAGGACTTTGCACGACAAAGGATACCCAGTCGGCGACTGGCTTTTGAGGCCAACTTTGGAATGTAGTTTGCCCCAAAAAGATCATGGATGAGAGTGAGACCCAAGAGTTTGAGTGACTGAACTTCCTCGAGAGGGTTGCTGAGAAAGTAAATGGGAGGGTTTGCCATACGGTCCTTTCGGAGAGAAAGAGTGAATGTGTGTGGGATTTCTCAGGATTAAAAGACATATTCCAAGTGTTTGACCAGTTTAGGATTTTGTCAAGGTCTGAGGGGAGTAAAGAGGCTGCTGCATGTCTATCTAAAGGATGAGGAATGGCAGAGAGCGAAGTCATCAGCAAAGTGATGAAGAGGATTTTCCAGACAGTCAGAGAGATCATTGAAGAAGCTTAGGAATAAGATGGCTTGCAAGACAAGAAGTGCAAGACAAGCATGACTCCAGCATTGACAGGGAGAGGAGATTAAAGAATTCCTTTGAGAGCCATGCATTGGCTATGAGAGTCGAGGAAGTCAGTGACCCAAGAATGGAGTTGATCTTGGATGCCATAGGCAGAGAAGTTCGAAGGGATGCCAGACTGTCGAAAGCTCGAGATATGTCTTGGGAGATGGCCCTGATCTCATGCCTGACATTGAAGGCCTCCACCCATTGTTGGAAGAGTAGAAGCAGCATTTCCAAGGAAGAGTGCCCTAGTCTGAATCTGAATTGATGATTTGAGATGAGGTCATTGGAGAAAAGGAATGATTTTATGTTAACTGTGATGATGTATTCCATGACCTAGCTGAAGATTGGAAGTAAGCTAATAGGTCTGTCGTTAAGGGTATCTGTTTTTGCACATTTTATGCAATGCATTGATCTTGGCTGACTTCCAAGCAAATGGACGATGAACGATGGTAAATGACAGGGTGCAAAGGGGAGATAGGAAGTGCAAGACAAGCATGGCAGGTTTTTAGGACACATGAACTGATGCTGTCCGATCCAGTTGCAGAATCAGGGTCAAGGTTTGCTAGAAACTTCTCCACCTTTTCAGATGCAAAATACATAAGGTTCAGGAGCAGAAGTGGAGGTGTTAGTCATTCGGAAGTCCCTTACATAACTCAATAGTGGCCCGCTGTCGTCCTACTGTAATACGTAATTTGGTGTCTGTCTGTCTCTGCATGTCTGTGGCCAATGCATTTGGAGGTCAATTATAAAATCTTAACGAAACTTTGTTGGGGGACTAATTGTGTCATCAGATAACAGTTGTAGCTACTTTGTTTTGTTCTCTCCCTCTCTCTCACTCTGACCCCTCCCCCGCCCCCTGGGTGGGGAAGATGGCGATGATACAATTTCTTTATCTCTTGTTCTGTAATGAAAATGAAGGTATGTTTGAGTTATTTTCAATCATTTTTACCATCTTTCGCTTTTCAGCACCGTTGGGATAATTTGGTTTCATCTTTCGCTGCTCAGTGGCGAACATGGGTTGGTCAATTTACTAATGAGGGGTTGTTTTGTTGATCGAACAATGAATCGTATTGTGGATTAGCTCAACAATATCGATTTGTATTGACAATGGATCGAACAATGAATCTACGCTTTCGCACTGAAGGCTTATTTATACAATTGGTGCCCCCAATTTTAATGGTACCACAGAGTTTATTACACCTTACACCCCCACATCACCATCCCGCTCTCCCCCAGGAGTACCAAACCGCCAATTAGAAAAAAAGACTGAAGGTCTAACAACAGCGTAGCCAGGCTTGTTGTATACCGCTCCCTTCCTATTCCATCTCCAGGTGCTGCATGGTCCCGGCGATGATGCACAATGAAAGGAAGACTCAGTTTTCACTCCCTTTGTTTGTTTGTTACTTGCCGGAATAGATTCCGGCAAGTATGTTGGTTGGTTGGTTGTCTGTCTGTTTGTGCGCAGTACTACGTCTACATCGTTGCACATAGCATCGCCATACTTTACACACATATTTGCCTTGCCCTGGAATAGAATGTGCCCAATTTTTAGCTCTCCAGGCCCAAGGCCTCCATTATGACGTCACAAAATCGACAAGTACAAAATCGACAAAATTGAGACTTCCGTTTCCGGTCTTGCTGGCGAGGGTTCGTTTATTCGCAGCTCTACATGCTATCCATCGAAATCGAAGTTAAGTAATTGTTCCCATTTGTATTTTAGTTATAACTGTATTTCTTTTATGGTGTATGTACGTATATTGTCCCGACGAAGATTTTCGGTGCAAATCTTTCATACCTGTATTGAAAATCGTGTTAATTCGTGTCGTGTCTTGAGGCCTTGTACAGTGTACACTGTACAACCTTGAGGCTTTGTTTTTCTCTCAGCGGTCCGTCGTTTGTGATCCAATAACTTTCGTTCTCTGTTTTCCCAGTCTTTTCACCCCATAGCCTACTTCCTTATGTAAATCTCAACTCAAAAAAAAAAAAGAAAAAAAAAAAGACTACCTTCTCTGTGCTCATTCGTTTATTCATTCTTATTCGTTCGTTCGTTCTTCGACCACGTGTTTCTCCCACATTTCCCCAGATAGATTGTCAAATTTCAACTCGTTATTTTATCGTCCATGTGATATTGTTTGATTATAGTTAGTTGTGGTTTGAATTTCCTGTAACTCGTAATTAATTAATCGTGTTCTGCTCCTCGTGTGTGGCCTTGTAGTTGTACCCCCGTCGGTGTTTTGTTAACTTAAGCGTGTTTTGCTTGGCTCTTAGTTTTTCCCTACTACCCCGAACATAATACTCTGTCTAACGTTCTAAATTCCCACCCCCCCCCCCCCAAAAAAAAAACATCCCCAAAAAAAAAAAACATCCAAAAAAAAAAACCAAAAACATTTATTTTCCTTTCTCCACGTGTACTGTTGTCTCATCCTGTATTTTCTGTCCAGGTGTGCTGTTCGCCCCGCCCCCATTATCTCCTTGCCATCCACCGTTTGCCCTGTTCACGTGACTCGTGGTGGTCCCCTCTCGGCTCTCCCCCCATTGGTATTTTGTGCATATAAGATTGTTCACAGTTCTGTTTAAATATTATTTAAATATGTTTAACCTTTCCCCTTCTGTGTTTTATTCAGTGGTATATTACAACACGCTGTTTTTCTTCCTATTTAAAAGGCTTTTCTCAATTTCCTCTCCAACTCATTCCACTTCAAAAAAAAGAAATTCAATATCTTATACGTCTCCCTCACTACATGGTCTAAACTCACATTCATTCCATCCCTCCTCCATCGTTCTGAATCGGATTGCTAACTTGAAAATCACAACAAACCCAATTTGTTATCAATGTTCGTCTTTCATTAATCATCCACTTTCTAAACTCCCCTCTTGCCCCTCCCATCCAAATCCCCCCCCCCTTGCACCTACACTCCTAAACTCCCCCCTTGCCCCTCCACTCTTAAACTCCCCCCTTGCCCCTCCACTCCTGAACTCCCCCTTTGCCCTTCCCCTCCTAAACTCCCCCCTTGCCCCTCCCCTCCAAATCCCCCCCTTGCCCCTCCACTCCTGAACTCCCCCCTTGCCCTTCCCCTCATAAACTCCCCCCTTGCCCCTCCCCTCCAAATCCCCCCCCTTGCCCCTACACTCCTAAACTCCCCCCTTGCCCCTCCACTTCTAAACTTCCCCCTTGCCCCTTCCCTCCAAAACTCCCCCCCAACCCCTCCCATTCAATTCTCCCCCCATACCATTCCTCTCCAATTCTCCCTCCTCCCCCCTCCTCCTCCAAGCTGCCTCCTCCCCACTTCGTCTCCCTTCTATCTCATACCTCCACCCCCCCCCAAACCACTTTCCTCTGCCCCCCCCCTCAAACAACCCCTCACTGTGCCTCATCCCTTCACCATCAAACCTTTCATCCTCCTCATCCTTCCCTTTCTTGGAACTCTTCTGCAATATCTGACACACTATCAACTGCTCTCCCTACCTCCCCCTCTCATCCTTCATCTTACCTTACTCCTCCCCTCCCCTGTCCTGTACCCGATGCTCCCCCTCTCTCTTCATTAACGGTATGGACCTCAAACATCCGGGGCCTTCGCTCAAACCTGACTGATCTCTCCATACAGGTTGCTTCTGACAATCCAGACTTGATCTGCTTAACAGAGACTTTCCTCCTTCAAGATGTCTCTGATTCCTTAATATCTCTTCCTGGTTACTCCCTCCTCCGGTATGATAGACCTGAGCCTCGGCCTGGTGGTGGGATGGCTATCTTTATCCTTTCACCATCAAACCTACCTCCTCCACTCCTCCCCTCCCCTGTCCTGTACCCGATGCTCCCCCTCTCTCTTCATTAACGGTATGGACCTCAAACATCCGGGGCCTTCGCTCAAACCTGACTGATCTCTCCATACAGGTTGCTTCTGACAATCCAGACTTGATCTGCTTAACAGAGACTTTCCTCCTTCAAGATGTCTCTGATTCCTTAATATCTCTTCCTGGTTACTCCCTCCTCCGGTATGATAGACCTGAGCCTCGGCCTGGTGGTGGGATGGCTATCTTTATCAAAAACTCTCTTCCTCACTCTCCTTGCACTGCCCTCTCTCCTCCTCACCCCCAGGAGTACCTCTGGCTACGGCTTCCTCTCCGCTCCCACCTTTTGTTCACATGTGTTCTGTACCGTCCCCCAAACAGTGATGACTCCATCTACATTTCACTGTCTGACAACATGGACCAACTTCTATCCACTCATCCCAACTCTCTCTTCCTCATATGTGGTGACTTCAACTGTCATCATGCCACCTGGTTGGGTGTGGGTTCCTCTCTCACCAGTCATGGCACCTCAGCAAAGGACTTCTGTGACTCACTGGGATTGACACAATCTGTCAATTTCCCGACCCAGATCTCAGCCAATGGAGTATCTTCTCTTCTAGACTTGGTAATGACAAACTTCCCTGCTAATGTCTGCTGCTCTTCTTCTGCTCCATTCGGTTCTTCTGATCATGTGCTTGGCAAAGTGGACATCTCTCTGGCCATTCTCAGAGAGCCTCCTCAGCGTCGACGAGTCTGGCATTTCACTCAGGCCGACTGGGATGGTCTTCAAGCAGCCATCAATCGTCTGGATTGGTCTCCCATCTCCACTGCCTCTGACATCAATTCTTCCTGGGAATTCTTCCAAAGCAAACTGATCTCTCTCATGCACAGATTTATCCCATCTCGCCTTCAGTTGTCTTACCCTTCCTCCCGTCCATGGTACACTGAATCTTGTGGTGAGGCAGTTGCCCTGAAACAACTTGCCTTTGCCTCTTGGAAGGCTAATCCAACTGAAGGCAACCTCAGTTCCTTCCACCAAGCTCGGAACAAGTGTGTGTCTACCCTCAGGAGTGCCAGGAAGCACTATCTCTCCTCACTCAAGAATGAACTCTCAAACCTGTCTCCTTCCTCCAAATCCTGGTGGCGTCTGGTCAAATCCGTTTCTGGTGTTTGTTCCCCCTCCATCCCCTCCCTTACCTCAAATGGTCACACAGTTGACATCGCACGTGACAAAGCCGAATGCCTCAACTCTGTGTTTGCCTCAAAATCCTTAGTCCCAAACCCATCTCTCTCTGTTCCCACCTTTCCCAGTCGTACCCAACTGCTCCTGGACTCTGTGTCCTTCTCTCCTGACAAGGTGGAGGAGTTTTTGTCAAACCTCGACTCTGATTCTGCAATTGGAACAGACGGCATCAGCCCACGGGTCCTAAAAGCCTGCTCTGCCGCTCTGTCTCACCCTCTGTCTGTTCTTTTCACCCTATCTTTTGCTCAAGGTCATCTGCCAGCATCCTGGAAATCAGCTAACATTACCGCTTTACACAAAAAAGGTGCAAAAACAGAGCCTTGCAACTACAGACCAATCAGCCTGCTCCCAATTATCAGCAAAGTCATGGAATCCATCATTGCTTCGGATATGAAATCTTTCCTCTTCTCCAATGGCTTGATCTCTGATCATCAATTTGGTTTCAGACCAGGTCACTCTACTCTGGACATGCTGCTTCTGCTGTCTCAACAATGGATGGAGGTCCTCAATGCCAATCAGGAATTCAGAGCTGTCTCCCTTGACATATCACGTGCCTTCGATACGGTCTGGCACCCAGCTCTGCTCACCAAACTCTCCTCCTATGGTATCCATGGAAATCTCCATGCATGGCTTGCGGACTTCCTCTCTGGTCGTAGTCAACGTGTGGCCCTGAATGGATTTCTCTCACCTCCCCTTCCTGTTCAGGCTGGAGTTCCCCAAGGCAGTGTGCTGGGCCCTGTGCTTTTTCTGGTCTTTATCAATGATCTCTCCGACTCTCTGGAAAATCCTCTCTATCTCTTTGCTGATGACTACACTCTCTGCCGCTCCAACCCTCTTCCCTCAGATCGGCAGTCTGCAGCCTCCTCACTCTCTGAAGACCTGGACAAAATCACAGACTGGTCAAACAAGTGGAACATGTCTTTCAATCCTGACAAATCTCACTCTCTTACTATGTCTCTCCGAAAAGATCGACTGGACAACCCTCCCATCTACTTTCTCAACAATCCTCTCCAAGAAGTTCTGTCGCTCAAGCTTTTGGGTCTCACTATCTGCCATGATCTTTCTTGGGAAAACCACATTTCCAAGCTGGCCTCCAAAGCCAGTCGCCGACTGGGCATCCTCCGTCGTGCGAAGTCCTTCCTCGGCACACCTGAGCTCCTCACCACATACAAGGCTTTCATCCGCAGCTTAATGGAATACTGTTCTCCCCTATGGGCTGGTGCTCCTGCCTCACACCTTGCTCGGCTTCACGCTGTTGAATCCAAAGCTTTCAAAATCATTGGAATCTCCCGCGATGAAGCTATCTCTGAGGGCCTTTCACTCACTCACCGCAGTCAGGTAGGTGGTCTTTCTGTCTTCTACCGACTCCTCTCCGGCCTTGCTCCCCCAGCTCTCGCTGTGCTCTGTCCCCCAAATATTCCTACAGGTCGCACAAGATCTGCCAGCAACCCTCTGATGGTTAAACTGCCGAAATCTCGGCTCTCTGCTCACCTTCACTCTTTCATTCCTCTTTTCTCCCGCCTCTGGAACAAACTCCCACACTCCCTTCAATCCCACTCCTCCCTCCAGGTCTTTAAAACAGCTGTTCACCACCATCTCTTATCTTCCCCCATCCAAAACCTTGATCTTTTCTACCCCCACTAATTCACCCCAGATCCAGCTTGTTTGAAATTCCAACTTCCTTCCTGGAAGTCCTGGCAGTGTCCATATGTTTATACCTCTCCCACCCCCCCCCCGCCCCCTTCACATGCCCCCCCCCCAAAGCCCTCTCCCTCCCACAGATCTCTCGATGTCTCCATGTCTCTCGGTCCCTGCTCTCAAATGTTTTGTTTGTGTCCTTCCCCCTCTCTCCCCATCTTGTCTACCGCTCCCGATGTTATTTGTTGTATGTGTCTGTTTGTCTTTCTGTGTGATTAATGTTCGCTCTTTCACGAGCCTCGATCTTGTATGCAAAAAAAAAAAAAAAAAAAAGTACAAAACTTCATCCAATCAAGATGCAATTTCTTGAGCGCCATGTCGGCATAAACTGGTGGAGAAAAAAATAATAATGATGACTTCATCTTTCACGTGGTTCGGCCGCGATCTTGGAAAAACCGAAAACCTTTGTACCTAAAACCTAAAAAAAAAAACTCTTCCTCACGCCCTGTACTGCCCTCTCTCCACCTCACCCCCAGGAATACCTTTGGCCACGGCTTCCCCTTCGCTCCCACCTTTTGTTCATATGTGTGTTGTACCGTCCACCAAACAGTGATGACTCCATCTACATCTCACTGTCTGATAATATGGACCAACTTCTATCTACCCATCCCAACTCTCTCTTCCTCATATGTGGTGACGTCAACTGTCATCATGCCACCTGGTTGGGTGTGGTATATATAGAGTCAGCGTGAGAGAAAGCGGTCGCTCAATAAATTGTGATGAAGTTACAGCAATGACTGGATAAGATGTAGTTATGCATAAGGTAGATTGATCGTTGGTTAAAAATGATTGTTTAAAGTGCTCCCGTAAAGTTGGTGGATCACCGAAATGGCCAGTGATTGTTACCTCAGCAGTGTTGTTAAATCTAAGCATATCGTTTAAAGTGATTGTTGCCTAAGTTGGGTCGAAAATAGTTCAGTTGTATTCTTGGATTCCTGGCTAAGACAACCTTTGTATTCGTCTTTCCAATGTGCCAGGAAGGAATGGTGTCATTGTAACATCGCAATGATTTTTGATAAATACGCAGAGGTCCCGTTCTCTTTCCCTTCCCTCTCTCTCCCTCCCTCTCTCCCTCTCTCCCTCTCTCCCTCTCTCCCTCTCTCCCTCTCTCCCTCTCTCCCTCTCTCCTCTCCCTCTCAGTCTCTCTGTGTCTCTGTCGTTGGTGAACGTGGTTGGTGTGTTGGTCCCAGCGTTTCCTGGTTGGTGCGTGTTGCTGTCTTGACGTTTCTCTGTGTGCGTGTTGCTGAGCGAGGCGTTGCAAAGCAATACTCATACGATTGCAAGCCACATTTGAGGTGCAACTTTGCCAGTACAGCAAGAATCATTTGAACTGTGTGTCGGGTGGAATACTTGCATCTCCAGAAGAGCATGAGGACGCCTTTTGAGCACTGATTATACTGAAGGGGCTGGCCTAGAGGATTATTCGTGCCACTCGAAGTGGAGCAGGAATCCAAGGCCTACCATTCATTGGACAGTCCCAGAGGAGACTCGTGAGCGTCCAAGGGAACACTGCACATGGATGCGGTTTCGGACCGACCACCGATAACAGTGAATATTGCACATACGTTTGCTACTGTACCTTTGTATCAATACAGTTATTGTTTGAGTACTGCAAGTGCTGTTGTGTTCATTGTAGTGCGCCCACAAGTCACAGACACCGGCTAACACGTTCCCCCGGTAGAAAGACCAGAAAACCCTTACATTGACAAAAACGCAAATGGTAAAACAAGTTATGGCCTAGACAGACAGACAGACAGACAGACACACACACACACAGTGACTTCAAGACCTGGTTTCCCCCTGCACGGGGAGGAGTGGATGGCCTAAAGAGAGGAAGTGGAAAGTAAACCTGGATTTGGGAGGTTTAAGTTTAACCACGTGAGGATTACTCAAAGAATGCATGTGTTCTGGAAGTTTTGGTGAGGGTCGGGGTGCTGAGAGAGCCAAGAGAGATAGATCAGAGTAAAGGCAGTACATAACAAAGGCCACAGACCTGCTTGTGGTGCGACAGCAACTAACCTTATGCTTCGATCTCAACTTGGAAGACACCAATAATGTTGAGAGCTTGGCATTCCACAGAATACAGGAGGAATAAATGTAATACTGGGGTGCCAGCCCATAGGGTGGAGCAGTACTCCCTTTCGGTGACAGACAAAACCCTTGTAGATTGAGTAGTTGTGATTTTTCTAAGAGTAACTTTAAAATGACAGCAGACACTCAGTCTGCAACTCGATTTGGATGGCAGGCAGCATTGCTATTGGTCAGTCCAGGGAGGTCATCCAGTACAGACCGAGAAGTTCAACAGACTGAACCTTTTCCAATGGCTGATCATTGAAATCGATAGTTAGGTTTGTTTGGCGATCCTTCTGGACTGGCAGAGTGAGACTATATATAAATATATATATATATATTGTTGTGGAAATGAGAATTGTGTTTTTTTATTGTTGTAAAAAATATCACCCTCCTTCCTCCAGTTGTTGTGTATAAAGGTCAAAGGGGCGTCCCTTAGTTCGGTCATATACAATCACGTTAGCCAATCATAGATTTCCTCCTTGTTGGTAGTTATTTCCTTATTCTGTGTATTAGGTCAAGGCTTTGTCTTCCTTTAATTAATACTCCATTGCACCGAATTCAAATAGATAGATCCCCTTTTTCAAATTCCCCCAAAGCCTTTATTACCAACTGCATTTGCCTCCATTGAGCACGCGGTCGGCTCGGAGAAGAAAGGCGTGTCTCCACCTCGTCATAGAGGGGAGGAGTGAGCCAGCCCTTGCCGACCAACCCAGAACGAGGGGTTTGGCTTTGAGAGGGCGTGGGGAGAACCGTCGAGTAGGTTCGCGAAGGTTGAAGGGCGTGGCCTATATAACCCGCACCACGACGCCCCCATGAGAGACGCGCGCAAGAGAGGAGATGATATACGTGCCGCGCAAGAGGAAAGAGAGAGAGAGTCCACCACCATCAGTTTGAGTCCACCACCATCAGTTTGAGTCCACCACCATCAGTTTGAGTCCACCACCATCAGTTTGAGTCCACCACCATCAGCTTGGAGTACACCACCACCAGCTTTGAGACCATGCAGTTTCGACCCGCTGCGACGCGGGAGCCGGATTGCGGTGGCATCGGTGGCCGTCGAGGTCCCGCCCGACGCCCCATGCGGGATCAAGCTCCAGCTCCGGTTCCCGTTGGACCTTCCTCTCCTTCCACCGAATCGTTCCTGCCTTCATTTCCCCATTCGTGTGAGTTTGATTGTCGTCCGTTTTGTGTCTCGTCCTGGGTATAATTAAGACTGTAGGTAAGCTAGCGTTGCACTGTGTCTCCTTGATTCCTTCTGTATTAATTTTATTATCTTTCCTTCTTCCTTGGTTATTTTGGTCCTGTAAATAGTAATAATAAATAATAGTCGTATTTCCAACCTTTTGCCTCCGTCTTCTTCTTCTTCACATCCGTGTCTTTGTGATTTCTCCATTGGGCACCTGTGGCACGATTTGGCCAACGTTTATGAATCGGGTTAGTCTTGGTAATAGTCCGTGCCGCGGTTGCTAAACACCGCTCGGCAATCAATTAACATCTGTCCGCGGTACGAACGGGGCTGTGCACCGGCCTTTCCAGAGGTCGCGGTACGGCGTCAGGGACCATGTCGGTCAGCAATAAACAAGGGGTCTAATCCCCCTCAAAGGGGAACCATAGGCTGACGTTGGGTTCCATAACAATATATATACTAGCTTGGTGAGGCGAGCGTCGTTACTGAGGTACGGGCTTATTTTAGCGGAGAATAATGGCTGTACCTGAGTTGCTGTATTGTCATGATTTACACCAATCATAATACAAACAATTATTTTGCACAAATGTATTTGTTGTTTGTGATATTACATTTTTATAGGCAATTTAGGTTGAAGATTCAGGTTGAATGTTTTTTTTTTTAAGAAAGAACCCGTCAGCACATACAAAGGGGAGGGGTAGGTGCAGACTGGAAGTTTGGGACGATTACACCTCACCACCACGTAATTCAAAACAGCTCACCACCAAGTAATTCAAAACACCTCACCACCAAGTAATTTAAAACACCTCACCACCCAGTAATTTAAAACACGTCACAGCCATAAAACACGTAATAAAAACACCTCACAGCCATAAAACACGTAATAAAAACACCTCACAGCCATAAAACACGAAATAAAAACACCTCACAGCCATAACACATGTAATAAAAACACTTCACAGCCATAAAACACGAAATAAAAACACCTCACAGCCATAAAATACAAAATAAAAACACCTCACAGCCCTAAAATACGAAATAAAAACACCTCACAGCCATAAAACACGTAATAAAAACACCTCACATCCATAAAACACGAAATAAAAACACCTTAGCCATAAAACACTTAATAAAAACGCCTCACAGCCATAAAACACGAAATAAAAACACCTCACAGCCATAAAACACTGAATAAAAACACCTCACAGCCATAAAACACAAAATAAAAACACCTCACAGCCATAAAACACTGAATAAAAACACCTCACGTCCATAAAACACGAAATAAAAACACCTCACAGCCATAAAACACGTAATAAAAACACCTCACAGCCATAAAACACGAAATAAAAACACCTCAGCCATAAAACACGTAATATAAACGCCTCATAGCCATAAAACACGTAATAAAAACAACTCAGCCATAAAACACGTAATAAAAACACCTCACAGCCATAAAACACGTAATAAAAACACCTCACAGCCACAAAATTAAAAACACCTCACCACCACGAAATTGAAAACACCTCACAGCCATAAAACACAAAATAAAAACACCTCACAGCCTCGTAATAAAAAACACCTCACCACCACGTCATTTAAAAACACCTCACCACCACGTAAATCAAAACACCTCACCACCACGTAATTCAAAACACCTCACCACCACGTAATTCAAAACACCTCACCACCACGTAATTCAAAACACCTCACCACCACGTCATTTAAAAACACCTCACCACCACGTAATTCAAAACACCTCACCACCACATAATTAAAAACACATCACCACCACGTAATTATAAATACCTCACCACCACGTAATTCAAAACACCTCACCACCACATAATTCAAAATACCTCACCACCACGTGATTCAAAACCACCACAACGTTATTAAAAACACTTCACAACCACGGAAACAAAAGTTTGAGGGAGTCGTTAAGTGAGAACACAGACACTGCCCAGATGTGTAGATATATATGTAGATAAATGACTGTACCCAAGTTGCCGTTTTGTCATGGTTTAAACCAATCATAATTCAAACAATTATTTGCACAAATGTATTTGTAATATACGTGATATCACATTTTATAAACAATTGAAGTTAAAAAAAATATATTCCCGGAAAAATTCCCCAAAAATAAAAAAAATTGGAATTTTTTTTTAAAACAATACTCTGAGGACATACCGACGGGAGAGATATGTGCATACCAGAAGTTTGGTACGATTTCACAAAAGTTTAAGAAAGTAGTTCAGTGACAACACAAGACAGAAGCTCAATATATTGCTCAATGCCTCAATAAGGCTCAATGCCTCTATATATATATATATATATATATATATATATATATATATATATATATATATATATAATATTATATATATATAATATTATATATATATATATATATATATATATATAATATTATATATATTTATATATATATATATATATATATATATATATATATAATATTATATATATATATATATATAATATTATATATATATATATATATATATATAATATTATATATATATATATATATATATATATATATATATATATATATATGTATATATAATATTATATATATATATATATATATAATATTATATATATATATATATATATACGTATATATATATATAATATTATATATATATATATATAATATTATATATATATATATAATATTATATATATATATATATAATATTATATATATATATATATAATATTATATATATATATATATGTTTTGCCAGGTTTGAAAGGCATGTTACATTCGTCAGACCAGCCTAACTCATCAATTCCGAATCAGGAGATGCAGTCACTGCCTGCCTTTCAGTGAAATGGGGTACTGTACGACAGAATGTGGACCCATCAGAGATTTTCCAAACATTAGAGAAGTCGTCTATATGTATTATGAACAAGAGTGGCACACGACTTCCTTGAGGCACTCCACCCTCAATAAAGAATTCTTTTGATAGCAAAGTCAGAAAGGCAGGTTATAAAGGTAACTTTGTCTGATCCAGGCAGTGTGCTGAGACTAATGGAGCAGGATTTTTAACTCGTTCTAATTTTATCCCACTATGTTCGAAAAACATGTATGAACAATATTCTCACCAAACGCACCCAACTTTTTCAGAGGGTAAACACAAAGCGTAACCAGTCCAGAATGTGAGTGATAGACATACTTTATGAGCAAATCGTTATTAAATACTCCACATGTGGATGTTTGATGTTGTGCTTGATTGCATATTCAGTGCATCAGCAGTGTCGTGTCGACAGGGTCTGCTAAGGCTCCCCCATCATGACAAAGCAATATGCTTCACGAATGCCTGAAATAAATGGAACCACGTTCGAGCAGAAAACGCAGCTTCCCTGGATGAGATTTAAATCCTGCTGGTCTCTTAAAACGAATCCGTTTTACCAATTTTATCTCCTTCAGGGATTTATAAATCTTTACAAAACGGTTCTCATAAGAAGGCACATATCAGGTGACAGGTGTCTAAAGAAGTAACATCTTTATTGAAAAAAAAGACGAGACAGCACAAAATAACAATCCCAGGAGGAATGGCAGACTGAAACAATGAATACATAAAAAGACGTAAATACATGCATACGAAGTAATTTGAAATCGTACTAAAATACGCCATTTGACGTCTGTCCATCTGCCTGATGAATTTTTGATGCCAATACATTCCACCATTACTTATCTAATCTCAACCAAACTTGACAGGATGACGAAGGGTTACATAATGAAGGTTGTAGCGCATTCATTTGCCCCTCTCCCCAAGGGGGTTTTCTCCCCCGAGTGGGTTTTCCTCGCCATGGCCATTAATGGCGTTGCGTGTTGAGGTGTATATCAATGTTAAATTAGCTTTATCATGGCGTTTTTCCAAAGACGCTTTTAACAACAAAATTCATGATATTCGCATATTGTTAGTTATTACAAAATAATATTAATACTAATAATGTCCCACTTCCCAAGGCGTTTTTCCTGCAGTGATAACGTGTATAAATAGCTTATACAGGGTGACCCAAAAAAACCTCCCACATTTCAAAGGTAAATGAAAAAAAATGGCTAAAGATAATCAAGATTTTATTTGCACATATGAAACTTCATTCAATACAGTTTTTATTCATCATGTTTTAAAGATGACATCCTCCAAATGGTGGCCGTCATTGTCTATACACGCTTGGAGGCGATTTCTGAAGGCTGCCATGGCTCGACGGGTCATGTCAGGTGGAACAGCGGCTATCTCCTGCTGAATAGCAACCTTAAGGGCTTCAAGAGTTTGGGGTCGATGAGTATACACTCGTGATTTAAGGTAGCCCCACAGAAAAAAATCACAGGGGAACGGGCCGGCCACCCACCATCGCCACGCAACGAGATCACCCGATCCGGAAACATTTCCCTCAGCACTTGCAATGATCTTCGAGCTGTGTGTGCCGTAGCTCCATCTTGCTGAAACCACACATCGAGTTCTTCAAGCTCAAGGTGTTCGAGTTGTGGCCTTATAAAGTTGTGGCCCGAACATTTTGTTTGTTTACAGAGCCACTCAAATGAAAATGAGCTTCGTCACTGCACAAGAGAACAGCATCTTCCGGAACACGTTGCAGAATGTTCTCGCATAACTCCCTGCGGCTTATCCAGTCTCTCGCATTGAGTTCTTGCACAACCGTCATTTTGTATGGATGGAAGTGGAGGTCTCTGTGTAATATTCTCCTTGCAGTTTCCCAGGATATCCCTACAGCTGAAGCATGCTTCCGCGCAGAACGTCTCGGAGACTGCACAACAGATCGCCTCAATGCTTCAATATTCTCAGGCGTACGAGCGCTCCTAGGTCGACGAGGTGATTTTCTTTTTAAAGCTGAGCCTGTTGCCCTGAAATTCTCAACCCACTGCAAGATGGTTTTCAGATCTGGAACATTTTGGTTCCGTGGAATACTGAAACGTCTTCGAAAGGCCCTCTGCATGGCGATCACGGAACGGTTGTTTGTGAAGAACGCTTCGAGAGCGAATGCACGGTGTGCTCCCGACCACGCCATGTTGGCGACTGAGGATGGTTGGGGTTGGGCTACCAACAGACCCTAGCCCCGCCCCTCCCGCCTCACTAATGCCAGTGCTACAGCCTTTCGAAATGTGGGAGGTTTTTTTGGGTCACCCTGGTAGTTATAATGGCCTTTCCATAGGAGCAACGGCTTCTTCAGGAAGTAAAAATATTATAAAGCACAAACACGTATGCTTAGCTTTTTAAACAGTCGCTAATGCTCTTTGTAACACTAAATGGGGAAATTTGGAGGAATCCCGACATCCGTGAATTAAGGTTTACTTACAGAACTGAGCGAAGATCTACTGTACTCTATATAACCCACAAATGTTGGGTTAATAACATCGCCCTTTCTGCTGCTACCGTGGCATTTTTCGTAGCGAACTTTTGAAACTCGCTCCTGCTGTTTGATACGAAACTGAAAGGGAGAAGCTCGGGTTGTGCTCCTTTACTAAGCAGATAGCCAGCGCTTGCCAAGTCAGCCGTTCCTTAACGGTTTTGAATGGAGTGCTTGCTCAAATGCTTAAACCACTTGGCGATCTCTTCACAAGAAACTTGGTAAAGGAACACACACCCAATGTTCTAGAGATCCGACCATAGATCGACTGTAATCTACATACCCCAAAGAGGAATGACCCTTTTTCCGCTCCTGTAGTGAGCGGGTGTACTCGTACACTAAACACAGATATATTAATACCCTAAGGTGCCACAAGTACACAGACACATTCACTCACAACGGACGGGGGTTATGGGTGGGCGTACCAGGCAAGGTCAAAAAGGATACGAGAGTGGACACAGGATCCAATACGGACAGCATAGAAATCAGGGAGGCACGGATTTTCCATGCACCAATCAGCATAGCACCAATTTTCATTTGATTGACTTGAAATTCTAAGAGGATTTACATATATGGTCACTGAATTCAACCACCAACTATTTTTGAGGTCAACATAGGCCAAAAGGTCAACATAGGCCAAGTTTTTAAAATCCTCAATTTTCATCTGATTGACTTGAAAATTGAACAGCATTTGCACATTGAGTCATTAAATAGGGAAACTAACTATTTTTGAGGTAAAAAGGTCAAAGGTCAACTCAAGGTCAACCTTCCAAAATCATCATTTTTCATCTGAAAAATCGTCACTTTTCTTCCTATTGACCCGAGCTTTGATCAAGATTGGCAATTTTAATCTTGATGAAATGAACAATTTGCTGTATCAATATAATTTTTTTTCTTCGGGGTGGGGGGCGGATTTTGCAAGTATCGTGCTCCGCATGACGTCTTCTTGTTTTTTTAGTCCCTTCCCCATGGCCCCATGCCGTTTGAACGTTATCCACTCATGATCCGGCACTGTCCACTGAGGTGGCACATCACCCATGCCTTACACCGTGCTTAAGTTGACACCATGGAAACTAAGGCCTTCATGATAATTGGATTAATAATAATAATAATAATAATAATAAAGGAGTCTTATATAGCCCCATCAAGCAGAGTTAACGACCCTCGTGGCGCTTTACATTATCATGCGAACGCACACACACCGCACACACACATACACAAACATACACACACACACAAACACACCTTCACTCTTGTCCTATTCCACTCCCTCCCCATTCAAAACCCACAGATGTGTACTCTCCCCCTCATCCCCTTCCTTCCCCCGCACACGTACACAGACATACTCTCGATCTCCGTCCCACCGCAAACCAAAGGGAAAACAAGACTTAGACTTTGAAAGACTTGTGAAACAAATACGTTTTGAGGGAGGTTTTAAAGGCAGGAAGAGAGTCAACATGTCGAACAGAGGAAGGCAAGTCATTCCAGAGCAGAGGTGCAGCAAAAGAAAAGGATTTCTCACCAAATGACTTGGTGCTGGTGCGCGGCGGCTCTAAGGTCATAGAGTCGTCGCTTGAACGAAGCCGTCACCGAGGTACATAGAGAGTGAGCCAATCGGAGATATAGTGAGGTCCCACTCCACACAATGATTTATAACATAGTGTGCAAATTTTGTATTGCACACGAGCAGAGACAGGCAGCCAGTGTAAAGATTCAAGGAGCGGAGTAACATTGTCAGACTTCTTCGCCTTACAGACAAGACGAGCGGCAGAGTTTTGAACCTTTTGTAACTTATCCAAGAGAAACTGAGGGCAGCCAGCATACAAATAATTACAATAGTCTAGCCTTGAGAGGACAAGGGCACAGACCAGAGTTAGAGCAGCTTGAGGAGTAAGAGAGTGGCGAATGGATGCGTCTTGCGCAGCTTGTCTTATGCTGATTGCTGATTTGCTGATTTGCAATTTGCAAATCAAGTAAGTATGCTGATTTGCAAGTTTCAAGTACTTGCTTGGAAAATGTCATGTTACAGTCGAAAACCACACCAAGGTTCTTGGCCGGCGAAACAAAGTTTACATCGGTTTCACCAACATGAATAGTGGTAGGAAATGAACATTGTAGAGGACATCTGTGCGATCTTACAATCATAGACTCTGTTTTAGCATCGTTCAGCTGAAGTTTGTTTGGGTCATCCACGCCTTCACGTCGGCAATACAGCCTTCTAACACTTCAACAGTGGGCACGATTTGTTGAATCGTGCTTCCTTTGTACAGCTGATTGCCGTCCGCAAAGGCGTGGTGATCAACTGAATGTCTGGCAACAAGATCAAATAGAGGCTGAGTGTACAAAAGAAAGAGGATAGGTCCCAGGACTGAGCCCTGGGGAACGCCAAAGGAAAGCGGAGAAGGGGCTGATTTCTGGCCATTGACAACAACTGTTGGCAATCTATCAGTAAGATAGGACATCAGCCAAAAAAGGGGAGTACCAGTTATACCAAATGTGATTTCAAGACGACGAATTAAGACACTATGGTCAATCGTGTCAAAGGCGGCAGACAAGTCCAAAAGAGCAAGAACGGAAACCTTACCACAGTAAAGAGGGGTCAGAAGATCATTGGTTATTCTTAGGAGAGCGGTCTCGGTGCTATGGCCTGGTCTATATGCCGACTGGCGAGAATTGAAAAGATTATTTGAAACTAGATGGTCATTCATCTGTGATAGCACAATTCTTTCTGTGATCTGTGACAGGAAAGACAGGTTGAAGATAGGACGGTAATTTTAAATGTCGTTAAGGTCAAGGGTGGGCTTTTTAGGAAGTGGTTTAACAAGAGCTTGCTTAAAGAGAGGCGGAAATGAACCCATAGTCAGAGAATCATTGATAACTGCAGTAATAAATGGGAGGAGGGTGTCCAAACACTCAATGAACAAATCGGTGGGAAGGGGGTCGAGATCACATGTTTTTGTGTTTGACTTGAGGATTGTACATTTGACAATTTCCTCAGTAATAGGAGTAAACGAACTAAGAGGTCGTCCGTGAAAGCAGTGTTCAGCATCATCGAAGGAAAGGAGTGACTGCTTGTCAAGATTGTTTCTTATTGACTGAATTTTATTGTGAAAGAAATGCAGGAAGTGTTGGGGTAGTTCGTTTTGAGGAAATACAGTGGGAAGAACGGATTTATTTTTGGTAGCAAACAGGCGGTTGGTGATGCTGAACAGTTGCTTGCAGGAGCAGCTCCTAGTAATCCGATCAGAAATATATGACGTTTTTGCTTTCAGAATGATTCTTATGACAAGTCCTTTAGCTATGTTATACAACTGTTTATGGACTGTGAGACCAGTCTTAAGCCACTGTCTCTCGGCACGTCGTTGTTCCTTTTTGGCAGCCCTGACTTCGTCGCTGACTGCACTGAACCACGGAGTATTTGTTCTGCTTAATTGTTTTCATTTGCAGTGAAATAAAGACCTTGTTGAGGAGCAGAATTGGAACCCAAAAAGATTCGGTGAGGATGGTGTACCGTTTGAGTTTGATCATCGCCGGCATTTCACTGCAGCTGCTGCAAGGAGGTGGAGGAAAGGCCAATGGGCTTACAGCAATCACAGGTTAGTCATAAAAGATAAACAGAGTGTGTAAGGTAGCCCTGGGAAGGCAATGGCCAGCAAACCACCCAGTATAATCCTTGCCAAGAAACTGCTTCGGCAGCACCGCCACTCTGTAACAGAGTATGGTACATCAGAATCAGAAGGCAAAGTAGCATTTAATGTTTATACAAGTAAATAGTGTACATTATAATGTGCATTATATAACCAAAATATTGGGGTTGGAAGGAAATATGCACTGTTATGAATTGAATTTCAAATAGGGCGTTACTGTTGAAATACCTTTTAACAATCAAGTTTGTTTTGTTTTTTTGGGGAAATGTGACAATCTGTTTTAAGGCTCGACTGGATCTGTCAATCATTTTGGCCTGTTTGCCCTTTATTCAACTTAATCTCCCATTTCCTAAGAACATTACTCATAGCTTCCTTTGAAGGACATTACTCATAAGAACATTACTCATAGCATTACCCAAAGTGACATAAAAAACAGCGGATACCCAATAATCATGAATTCTTTTTAAAGTTGTTCCTTTAAATTAGTGTAAATTTAATTAAATATATGAACAGGATTATAACTAATGAATTGCCATATGTGCAAAAATTGAGAACAATCTGGTCTGGGCGTGTAATTGTCCCACATATGTCAATTAATTAGTGGAAATTTGATTAAAACAGAGCTTCAGTAACTTCAGCAGGTCTTTATAAAACAAGGTGCTGTGCACTTTGAGAAAAACAAAAAGAGTTCATAGAACACATTACCCCACACAGTGTTGAAGTATATACTTCAATTTTAATAAAATAATGATTTTTTAAATCGTTAAAAAATCTACAATTTTTGCGCTGTAAAGCAGTCTCTTGCACCACACATATACACCACTCTATAGAAGATGCCCAAGTACTGCAAAACTGGAGGTTCTTAGGAGTATGATGAAGGTGATTTGTGTTCCACAGTTTCAATGTATAATTAAATATAAATAAAGGCTTAACGAGGTTTAAAGGCATATAAATAAGTCGATTCCGGATTTTACCGCTGTTTTTGCGCAGTGACTATTACAGTATTACACCACCCCATCTAACGCGTTGTATTAGTTATGCCTGCCTGTTGTCCTTAATGACTTCCTTAAAAACAGTAAATTTCCTGTTTGAAATTATTTTCAATTTTGTTTGACTGCCAGGCAGGCAGACAGAGTAAAAAAATATTATCTCATATCTCACTCCTCTGAGCGTGTGCGATCGGGCCAAATTCAGAGCCAAGATGCTCTAAAACAGAAAACTTGTCGTCCCAATCATGTTCCGATTCGTGTTCATGTCCCAATCATGTTCTAAATCTTTTTGGAAGCTGGTGACACCTCTGGATTGAATTAAGATAACACGTTCACACTTCACAAGGCCTACACCTAAATTCATTACAATATGCAATACAATGGTTTGCAATATATGCAATATTTGCAATATGCAATATGAAAAATGGCCTCTAAAGGTGGTTTTTTTATGCAATACAATATTGAGTACCAGCTTGCTGGGATGAATGATCATGGTGTGTACCCCGATTTAGAATAGGCACACTGTATCCCTGCGCATCGTAAGAGGCGACCAAGAATTGGCGTCAGGAAGGGCATCCGGCCATAAAAACATTGCCTCAAACAGGGAACCATGATTGTCATGGGGCCCGCAAGGCTAACAGTGTAGCAGCATAGCAAACCTGTTGTGCATTTTGTGATACAAGCACCAAATTTGGCACAAATGTACATTAATATGTTGCGAACATTTTCAGATATTGGGCCACTTGAAATTCTCTCTTTATGTCCGCCATATTGGATTTCAAAATGGCCGCCACTTGAAATCTACATTTGCTATTATCTCTGGACGTAATGCAGCTATTGACTTGATTCTGGTATCTAAATGTATGTTTTTGGGGGCAAGGAATCCAATGGTACCAATTTCAACTTAATATTATCTATCACAGTCTGTTATATAATTTTATTTGGAAATTATCTAGGCAAATATTGGATTCAACACAATACTTTGAAAAGAATGTCTTAGTTCTGTAAATGTCTTAGGTATAATACTGACATGCTACATGGTCTAGTATTTGAGGCTAGGTGTACTGGTATCTGAGGCTAGGTATATACCGGTACTGAAGATACGTGTACATAAACAGTGTCATGTTAACAAGTTCAGCATTGCCACAAGTACATGTATGTTGTTGACTCATCGTCATGTGCAGTCCCCTTCACACACACAGAGGGCTGTGCACTGAAGGGCAGCCTTTTTGCACTTGCAGCGCCTCACACACCCTTTCTTGCACTTGCAAGAAACCAGCTCAATGCAGCTGTGAGCTGCCTCAGTTAGCCTGGTCCAGTAAGGTGTGTACTGTCCTTCTCCAGTCCTTGACCAACCCCAGTTGGTTGGTGGAGGGAGCTCTGGTGCTGGCAGCAGTATCTGACCCCACACATGTCCACCTTGATACACTGCCCTCTTGACATGTTCCTCCAGAGCTGCCTTCGTTGGAGGGATGAGCTGCACATTGTTCTTCCTTGCGAAGAGTTTCCTCCTGGCCTTGTCAATGTCTGTGCATTTGCTGGTTCGATCTGGCAGTAGTGGCTTGCTGAGCACTGCCTCTCCATCAGTAATGACGAGTTGCTTGTCCTCCTGGTCAAACCATTCCATGAGAGCTGCTGAGAGGAACCTGAACAGCTCGGTCTTGTTGCTGTCCACTCGTAGGAAGTTCTGCCAGTTTCCTGGTATGGCTGCGGCAGCCACCACACGTCTCCGCACACCTTGTCCCCGCTTTGCACGTGTACTACCTTTCAGTGAATCAGCAAGGTAAGTATCCCAGACCAGATCCAGGCGTGACACTGTTTGCAGCTTCGTGGACATATATGGGATGAAGATCTGTTGTGCATACTCTTCAAAGGTCTTTGATGCAGCCGGCTTCAGCATCTGGACGATGGCTGCTCCATCAAGCACAATACAGGTCGTGACAGGAGTCTCTGTCTTTGCGTCGGAGACTTCTTCCAAGCATGTGAGGAGATCACTCTTGGTACCAGTGCAGAGGCTTCCACCATCAGACAATGCAGGAGGACATGCCTGATTCTCGTGACAAAAGAACTCCTCAAGGTTTCCATCCCTCGTCTGGCAGCCAATGTACAGGCGTGCGAAGAGTTCACGGTCATTCTTGATGGAGGCGAGCTGTTGCTGACCTTTGCTCTGGCTTCTTGGAGTGGAAGTGCTGAACACCTTCAGCTTGTTACGAGGAATGGGTGCGTCCACTGCCTTTGTTCTGTCCAACAGACACTCTCTGGTGAAAGCCTCGAACTGCTCTTGGCCAATCCTCTTGGCATTCATCACAGCAGGTTGTTCACAGAAGAAACAATTTTCTGGGACCTTCTTCTCTGTACTCGATGAGCGTGAATGTAACCTGGTGCGTTTGCATGCAGCTTGTTCCTCATCGCTCTCACATTCTTTCTTGAGTGCTCTCTTTTGTGCTCTCTGCAGTTTGGTGTTGTTGTACTGGAGCCTGCATGTCTGATGATATTTTGCACCGTGTGCAACCATCGCAGCTTCAATGCCATGACCATCATCGAGTCTTTCCAGGTGAAATGATCCTGGAAGCTCTCCAAGTTCACTGAATTTGACCAAGTTCTCTGCGAGTGAACTGTACCCACTCCCAATGTCTTTTCTCTTTGATTGGTCAGGTTTGGTCAGTGTCTCCGTCTTGTCCTCTTGACATATAAGGCATAACTTCCAGTCAGTTGTGGTGAGGTGCTGTGATGTTGATGGTGAAGTTCGCTCAACATCAGCTAGTCTGAAGCTCTTGGACATGGTGGAACTGTCTTCTGAATCTGCAACGATACAATGATATAATGTTAACATTTTGTTATATATATAATAGAGGGGTTTCCTCCGCCATACTAATGGAGAGGAGGATAATTCCTCTATATCGTAGAGCATTTAGCTTGGCACACTTAGGGAATTAGTTTTGTGAGATTATGCCGGAATTAAATTTTCACCCATACCGGAGGCAAGAAGAGAAATAAAATCACATGAGATTCTTTAGTTAAAAAATATTCCCAAATTTATTGAATATTTACAAAACATTTGAATTCATAAATTCTTACAATATTTACACAGCCAAGATTTAAATATAAATCAGTCTAAACTCTTATTAGGTTGGACAGTACATTTTCCAGACATACCCCATTCTGTTAATTACAGCCTTCGTGTTAAATTCAGAACATGTCAAAACTGTCAGTGTGGAATACACACTTCACTCAAAATACTACTTTATATAAAACATTTCTAATTTAAAGCCTTATAGTAAGAATTTCAGATAAACCCCAAAAAAGTAAGACCAGGTTGGCTATTAGACAACCTGCCTCTGTCGTGCCCACCAGACAAGTGGTTTTAGCCAGCACACATGTGTATCAGGTAAGCTTGTGCTGAGTACATCATACCTGAACAACTCAGTGAGGCAGAACACAGCAGTGCACACCAGGGTGACCCCTTCAGTGCATAAACCAATTAACCTGTCCACTGCAGGGCATATAGAAATGAAGTTATTTTCTGCATATAATAATAATATAAGTTCAGTTCTATATAACAATTTCTGTTATCACCACTACCACTACAACTACCACTACTACAAGCTTTGTCTGGAATTTTGTGGACAAACAGACATACAGACAAGCTGGGATCAAAACATTACCTCCTTCCACCATTGAGTGTAGAGGTAAACATCATGGAAATTATATCATGCCCTAGATTTAATTCATGCTTACCCGTGTATTTGCTTCACTGGTTCACAAGGTCTTTTGCATACATGTAATTCAGACTCTCGTCTTCATTGCTGACCACACAATGTTGTCTAGCTGAGCCCAGATTGTATGTAATTAACTCATTTATGTGGAGTCACAAGGTGATTTAAACACAGCCACACACAAAGAACACAGTTGATGTGGGTCAACACACATGCAGCCTCTCTACTCTTTTATTTGGGTCAGGGCTGTGATTAAAGACATGTAGTGGAGTCATGTTTGTAAACATTGTTAAAGATATGCTACAGTGCATTGTTAAGGAAACAAGACAGATGGAAGCCTATACAAGAAATTTCTGTACTCTAGAAACACAAAAGATGGCTTAAAGGGTCTAGGAAAAGGGGATTATGCATGTTTGGTATTTATTGACAATATGAATGTAATGTTACATAAAATATGCATATGAAAAACACAAATGAATGGGTCACTTTGTTTCCTAATGGGATATGAATTTATATTTTAGACTGCCAGTATATATGAGCTTGTCTGAGTTGTTACTAGTGATTTAGTATAGTTTTTTTTGTTATTTATATTTACAGAACTAAGACATTCTTTTCAAAGTATTGTGTTGAATCCAATATTTGCCTAGATAATTTCCAAATAAAATTATATAACAGACTGTGATAGATAATATTAAGTTGAAATTGGTACCATTGGATTCCTTGCCCCCAAAAACATACATTTAGATACCAGAATCAAGTCAATAGCTGCATTACGTCCAGAGATAATAGCAAATGTAGATTTCAAGTGGCGGCCATTTTGAAATCCAATATGGCGGACATAAAGAGAGAATTTCAAGTGGCCCAATATCTGAAAATGTTCGCAACATATTAATGTACATTTGTGCCAAATTTGGTGCTTGTATCACAAAATGCACAATTCTTTTGAATATTTGGGCTAAGCCGCCCCACTATAACCCCCGCTCTAGCGGGGAAAATGGCCTTAAAACGATCATTCATTCATTCATTATATGCAATAGCACAGAACGACATGCAAACACACTCACATATCACACTCGATTAACGTACCAGCTACCATTCCTGTCTGCATGCCTTTACCCCTCTTCCCCCATTGCTTCCAGGAACTTATTAAATTCCTTTTTTTTTTATTCCTATCTACTGTCCCTACTGCGACCACTCTCACAGGAAGACCATTCCATGCATTAAGGAGTATATTCATCTAATTTCTTGAAAAGTTATTCAACCCTTTTAAAAGATTGATAGTATATAGGACTTATTTATTTATCAACAAAACACAAATCAAATACAACAAAACACAAGCAACAAGCAGAACATCTAAAAAGACTACTACACTGATCTTGAGATTCGACGGTGGGGATAAGGGGAGAGTGCTGGGCAAAACATTTAATAGGAGAGAAAACTCTTTCTAGACCAGCAAACAACAATAAACATTTTCATTGGGAATGTATGCTTGTATTGTGTGGAAACAGGTCACAATAAATCAAGATTTCAATCAAATCAAGGAGCAACTTACCTGCAAAAGCATCTCTTGGAAAATCGTCATTCGGGGATGGAACGACAAAATGCAGAGTGCAATGTGAAGATTTGCAAACATGAAGATGCAAAAAAGGTGTTTGATGCCAATAAAGCAGAAAATGCAGTGGTAAGTTAAATATTTCTTCTTTGTATACAATTTAAAAGTTTTGAGAGAGAGAAGTTGCTTATAGTTGCTCTAATGTCTTTGAATTGCAAAAATTTACCCTTTGATTAAATATTCAATTAAACACAATTAAACATTTATTGTAATGTGTCCCTAAAAAACGTTTAAGTTAATGTCAAAATGATCATAATTGACAAATACTTTTTAATGTGCAGAAGACATTCATGGAAGACCTTAAGGTGACCATGCTCTCTGAGGCAATTTATCTCATCTCACTATAGGATTTTACCTTGTTTGCCTCAAAATTAACCATAGTCAGGGCCCTTAGGGATATTTTGGTTCAAATTCTTCCAAAAGCATCAAATTTGGCGCAGATGTTGCCCATGCCATACTCTTTCGATTTTTGATGGGCGCCAAGGGCGGTATGATCCGGGGACCATACCGGTCCATCCCGCCATGTCACCTGACCTATGACGTCATAATTAGGATATGCATCCAATCACATGGCGTACTATAAGTGGTCAAAGTTCAAAATGAATCGATCGAAAAATGAAGGCAGGGATCCATTTTTAAGGTTTTCATAAAATCCAATATGGCTGCCAGGTCACATGACCTATGACGTCATATTTATGACATGTATACATGAACCCGGATCATGATCGCACAAAAATTAAACACAAGGATATGGCATACAGTTCATAAAACATCAAAATCCGTACCTTTGTAATTAGACTGATGAACTGCATATGCCTGAAAATTAGGAAATAGACATGTAAATATTTCCTCTAATTGTCAAAAATAAGGTCAGAGTTTGATTACCCAACCCAGAAACATAAAATGGTGAACCTCGCGTAAATCTTGACAAAAAAACTCAAAAACTGACATGTTTGACTCAAAAATGACCTTTAAGATGACCTTGAGGGTTGACCTTGACCTCGAATCATCAAAATAACATCATAATTGGATTCCTCGACCTCGAAAACCCCTGAAAAGTGGTATCATACATGATTCCAACCCTTTTGGTTATTTAACTGATTTTCCTCTAATCCGGGTGGCGGCCATTTAGTATTTCGCCAATATGGGCCCCCCGGGGGGAGGGGGGGGGCGTCCGTCTTGGCGCCCGTCAAAAATCGAAAGAGTATGGCATGGGCAACATCTGGGCCAAATTTGGTGCTTTTGGAAGAATTTGAACCAAACGGCCCCAAAATATCCCTAAGGGCCCTGACTACCATGGAACAGATCAAATACACCCACTTTGAACTTGGTTCGGACAAGTTTTGCCTCCAAAGTGGCCCTGAATAGTGTGCATGACTCAATAAGTTATTTGCCTGTACATTACCAGAAACATGAGGTTTATGTTTATCTGACGATGTCAAAAATTAGAAATTTAGCCAGGATGCCAGTGATAACTCACCTCTTCTTCGGGAAAGACACTGAGGAATATTTAACATCCACCAACGACTATAGTGTTGTAAGATGGGTCCTTCCAATGTACTTAACGTCCTTCCAAAGTTGGGCGCACATACTGATGCCTCACCCTGCATTCAAAACACCAGAGTAAAAGTTTTAACCTGGGACAAGATTCAAACCTAGGCTAGACAGATCAACAATGATTGGGTGACAGAGGTGACAGAACGCTCAGAACGCAAAGCAATAATGCCAGCCCCACACTAAGCATTAATATCAGGTAAAAGCTACACCAAAATATATTTGTCATACCAATTCCATTATTGTAAGTAAAAAAGAGAAATTCCTTGTTGAAATCTCAAGTTTTTGCAAAACTGTCGACAAGGAGCACGATAAGCCTCGATATCATTTGCGAACAATGGGCTCAAGTTGTGCTGACCAGATATTCATGATTCAGGTGTGAATGAAGATGGCAAGTGCTGCAGGGAGCATGCCATCACTCGGTGAGAATTGATTATTGCTTAGTTTGCACTTAGGAACTTAGGCTGAAGTTTGCACTTAGGCTGATTGGTCTGTAGTTGCTGGGATCTGTTTTTGCACCTTTTTTGTGCAAAGCGGTGATGTTGGCAGATTTCCAAGCAGATGGAAGATGACCTTGAGCAAAAGAGAGGGTGAAGAGAACAGAGAGAGGGAGTGAAAGAGCGGAAGAACATGATTTTAGGACCCGTGGGCTGATGCCGTCAGGTCCAGTTGCAGAATCAGAGTCGAGGGTTGACAGAAACTTTTCCACCTTGTCAGGAGGAAAGGACACAGAGTCCAGGAGCAGCTGGGTACGACTGGGTACGGTGGGTACAGAGAGGGATGGGTTTGGGACACAAGATTTAGAGGCAAACACAGAGTTGAGGCATTCAGCTTTTTCACGTGCGGAGTCAGACAGACGTATCAGCATGGGTGACAGAGGTGTCAGCATGGGTGACAGAAGTGTCAGCATGGGTGACAGAGGTGTCAGCATGGGTGACAGAGGTGTCAGCATGGGTGACAGAAGTGTCAGCATGGGTGACAGAGGTATCAGCATGGGTGACAGAGGTGTCGGCATGGGTGACAGAGGTATCAGCATGGGTGACAGAGGTATCAGCATGGGTGACAGAGGTATCGGCTGGGTGACAGAGGTATCAGCGTTGGTGACAGAGGTGTCGGCTGGGTGACAGAGGTATCAGCATGGGTGACAGAAGTGTCAGCATGGGTGACAGAGGTGTCAGCATGGGTGACAGAAGTGTCCGCATCGGTGACAGACGTATCAGCATAGGTGACAGAGGTGTCAGCATGGGTGACAGAAGTGTCAGCATGGGTGACAGAAGTGTCAGCATGGGTGACAGAAGTGTCAGCATGGGTGACAGAAGTGTCAGCATGGGTGACAGAGGTGTCAGCATGGGTGACAGAGGTGTCAGCATGGGTGACAGAAGTGTCAGCATGGGTGACAGAGGTGTCAGCATGGGTGACAGAAGTGTCCGCATCGGTGACAGACATATCAGCATGGGTGACAGAGGTATCAGCATGGGTGACAGAGGTATAAGCATGGTTGACAGAGTTATCAGCATGGGTGACAGAGGTGTCGGCTGGATGACAGAGGTGTCAGCTTGGGTGACAGAGGTGTCAGCTTGGGTGACAGAGGTGTCAGCTTGGGTGACAGAGGTGTCAGCAATGGGTGACAGAGGTGTCGGCCGGATGACAGAGGTGTCAACTTGGGTGACAGAGGTGTCAGCAATGTGTGACAGAGGTGTCAACTTGAGTGACAGAGGTGTCAGCATGGGTGACAGAGGTGTCGGCTGGGTGAAATTGGTATCAGCATGGTTGACAGAGGTGTAAGCATGGGTGACAGAGGTGTCAGCATGGGTGACAGAGGTGTCAGCAGGGGTGACAGAAGTATCAGCATGGGTAACAGAGGTGTCAGCATGGGTGACAGAGGTGTCAGCAAGGGTGACAGAGGTATCAGCATGGGTGACAGAGGTATCAGCATGGGTGACAGAGGTGTCGGCTGGGTGACAGAGGTATCAGCATTGGTGACAGAGGTATCAGCATGGGTGACAGAGGTATCAGCATGGGTGACAGAGGTATCAGCATGGGTGACAGAGGTATCAGCATGGGTGACAGAGGTATCAGCATGGGTGACAGAGGTGTCATTTATGGGTGACAGAGGTATCAGCATGGGTGACAGAGGTATCAGCATGGGTGACAGAGGTGTCATTTATGGGTGACAGAGGTATCAGCATGGGTGACAGAGGTATCAGCATGGGTGACCGAGGTATCAGCATGGGTGACAGAGGTACCAGCATGGGTTACAGAGGTCTCAGCATGGGTGACAGAAGTGTCAGCATGGGTGACAGTAGTGTCAGCATGGGTGACAGAAGTGTCAGCATGGGTGACAGAAGTGTCAGCATGGGTTACAGAGGTGTCAGCATGGGTGACAGAAGTATCAGCATGGGTTACAGAGGTGTCAGCATGGGTGACAGAAGTGTCAGCATGGGTGACAGAAGTGTCAGCATGGGTGACAGAAGTGTCAGCATGGGTTACAGAGGTGTCAGCATGGGTGACAGAAGTGTCAGCATGGGTGACAGAGGTGTCAGCATGGGTGACAGAAGTAACAGCATGGGTGACAGATGTGTCAGCATGGGTGACAGAGGTATCAGCATGGCTGACAGAGGTGTCAGCAAGAGTGACAGAGGCGTAGGCTGGGTGACAGACGTATCAGCATGGGTGACAGAGGTGTCGGCTGAGTGACAGAGGTGTCAGCATGGGTGACAGAAGTGTCGGCAAGAGTGACAGAGGTGTCGGCTGGATGACAGAGGTGTCAGCTTGGGTGACAGAGGTGTCAGCAATGGGTGACAGAGGTGTCGGCCGGATGACAGAGGTGTCAGCTTGGGTGACAGAGGTATCAGCATGGGTGACAGAGGTATCAGCATGGGTGACAGAGGTGTCAGCATGGGTGACAGAGGTATCAGCATGGGTGACAGAGGTGTCAGCATGGGTGACAGAGGTGTCAGCATGGGTGACAGAGGTGTCAGCAAGGGTGACAGAGGTGTCAGCATGGGTGACAGAGGTGTCGTCAAGAGTGACAGAGGCGTAGCCTGGGTGACATCGGTATCAGCATGGGTGACAGAGGTGTCAGCATGGGTGACAGAGGTATCAGCATGGGTGACAGACGTATCAGCATGGGTGACAGAGGTATCAGCATGGGTGACAGAGGTGTAATTTATGGGTAACAGAGGTATCAGCATGGGTGACAGAGGTAGCAGCATGGGTGAAAGAGGTGTCGGCTGGATGACAGAGGTGTCAGCTTGGGTGACAGAGGTGTCAGCATGGGTGGCAGAGGTGTCGGCAAGAGTGACAGAGGCGTAGGCTGGGTGACAGACGTATCAGCATGGGTGACAGAGGTGTCAGCATGGGTGACAGAGGTATCAGCATGGGTGACAGACGTATCAGCATGGGTGACAGAGGTATCAGCATGGGTGACAGAGGTGTAATTTATGGGTAACAGAGGTATCAGCATGGGTGACAGAGGTAGCAGCATGGGTGAAAGAGGTGTCGGCTGGATGACAGAGGTGTCAGCTTGGGTGACAGAGGTGTCAGCATGGGTGACAGAGGTATCAGCAAGGGTGACAGAGGTATCAGCAAGGGTGACAGAGGCATTGGCTGGGTGACAGAGGTGTCAACATGGGTGACAGAGGTGTCAGCATGGGTGACAGAGGTGTCAGCATGGGTGACAGAGGTGTCAGCATGGGTGACAGAGGTGTCAGCAATGGGTGACAGAGGTGTCAGCAAGGGTGACAGAGGTGTCAGCATGGGTGACAGAGGTGTCGGCTGGGTGACAGAGGTATCAGCATGGGTGACAGACGTATCAACATGGGTGACAGAGGTGTCAGCAATGGGTGACAGAGGTGTCAGCAAGGGTGACAGAGGTGTCAGCATGGGTGGCAGAGGTGTCATCATGGGTGACAGAGGTGTCGGCAAGAGTGACAGAGGCGTAGGCTGGGTGACAGACGTATCAGCATGGGTGACAGAGGTATCAGCAAGGGTGACAGAGGCATTGGCTGGGTGACAGAGGTGTCAGCATGGGTGACAGAGGTGTCAGCATGGGTGACAGAGGTGTCAGCAATGGGTGACAGAGGTGTCAGCAAGGGTGACAGAGGTGTCAGCATGGGTGACAGAGGTGTCGGCTGGGTGACAGAGGTGTCAGCATGGGTGACAGAGGTGTCGTCAAGAGTGACAGAGGCATAGTCTGGGTGACATCGGTATCAGCATGGGTGACAGAGGTGCAGCATGGGTGACAGAGGTGTCGTCAAGAGTGACAGAGGCATAGGCTGGGTGACAGAGGCATAGGCTGGGTGACAGAGGTGTCAGCATGGGTGACAGAGGTGTCAGCATGGGTGACAGAGGTGTCAGCATGGGTGACAGAGCTGTCAGCAAGGGTGACAGAGGTGTCAGCAAGGGTGACAGATGTGTCAGCATGGGTGACAGAGGTGTCAGCATGGGTGACAGAGGTGTCAGCATGGGTGACAGAGGTGTCAGCATGGGTGACAGAGGTGTCAGCAATGGGTGACAGAGGTATCAGCATGGGTGACAGAGGTGTCAGCATGGGTGACAGAGGTGTCAGCATGGGTGACAGAGGTGTCAGCATGGGTGACAGAGCTGTCAGCAAGGGTGACAGAGGTATCAGCATGGTTGACAGAGGTATCAGCATGGGTGACAGGGGTGTCAGCATGGGTGACAGAGCTGTCAGCAAGGGTGACAGAGGTGTCAGCAAGGGTGACAGATGTGTCAGCATGGGTGACAGAGGTGTCAGCATGGGTGACAGAGGTGTCAGCAAGGGTGACAGATGTGTCAGCATGGGTGACAGAGGTGTCAGCAGGGGTGACAGAAGTATCAGCATGGGTAACAGAGGTGTCAGCATGGGTGACAGAGGTGTCAGCAAGGGTGACAGAGGTATCAGCATGGGTGACAGAGGTATCAGCATGGGTGACAGAGGTGTCGGCTGGGTGACAGAGGTATCAGCATTGGTGACAGAGGTATCAGCATGGGCGACAGAGGTATCAGCATGGGTGACAGAGGTATCAGCATGGGTGACAGAGGTATCAGCATGGGTGACAGAGGTATCAGCATGGGTGACAGAGGTATCAGCATGGGTTACAGAGGTCTCAGCATGGGTGACAGAAGTGTCAGCATGGGTGACAGTAGTGTCAGCATGGGTGACAGAAGTGTCAGCATGGGTGACAGAAGTGTCAGCATGGGTTACAGAGGTGTCAGCATGGGTGACAGAAGTATCAGCATGGGTTACAGAGGTGTCAGCATGGGTGACAGAAGTGTCAGCATGGGTGACAGAAGTGTCAGCATGGGTGACAGAAGTGTCAGCATGGGTGACAGAAGTGTCAGCATGGGTTACAGAGGTGTCAGCATGGGTGACAGAAGTGTCAGCATGGGTGACAGAGGTGTCAGCATGGGTGACAGAAGTAACAGCATGGGTGACAGATGTGTCAGCATGGGTGACAGAGGTATCAGCATGGCTGACAGAGGTGTCAGCAAGAGTGACAGAGGCGTAGGCTGGGTGACAGACGTATCAGCATGGGTGACAGAGGTGTCGGCTGAGTGACAGAGGTGTCAGCATGGGTGACAGAAGTGTCGGCAAGAGTGACAGAGGTGTCGGCTGGATGACAGAGGTGTCAGCTTGGGTGACAGAGGTGTCAGCAATGGGTGACAGAGGTGTCGGCCGGATGACAGAGGTGTCAGCTTGGGTGACAGAGGTATCAGCATGGGTGACAGAGGTATCAGCATGGGTGACAGAGGTGTCAGCATGGGTGACAGAGGTATCAGCATGGGTGACAGAGGTGTCAGCATGGGTGACAGAGGTGTCAGCATGGGTGACAGAGGTGTCAGCAAGGGTGACAGAGGTGTCAGCATGGGTGACAGAGGTGTCAAGAGTGACAGAGGCGTAGCCTGGGTGACATCGGTATCAGCATGGGTGACAGAGGTGTCAGCATGGGTGACAGAGGTATCAGCATGGGTGACAGACGTATCAGCATGGGTGACAGAGGTATCAGCATGGGTGACAGAGGTGTAATTTATGGGTAACAGAGGTATCAGCATGGGTGACAGAGGTAGCAGCATGGGTGAAAGAGGTGTCGGCTGGATGACAGAGGTGTCAGCTTGGGTGACAGAGGTGTCAGCATGGGTGGCAGAGGTGTCGGCAAGAGTGACAGAGGCGTAGGCTGGGTGACAGACGTATCAGCATGGGTGACAGAGGTGTCAGCATGGGTGACAGAGGTATCAGCATGGGTGACAGACGTATCAGCATGGGTGACAGAGGTATCAGCATGGGTGACAGAGGTGTAATTTATGGGTAACAGAGGTATCAGCATGGGTGACAGAGGTAGCAGCATGGGTGAAAGAGGTGTCGGCTGGATGACAGAGGTGTCAGCTTGGGTGACAGAGGTGTCAGCATGGGTGACAGAGGTATCAGCAAGGGTGACAGAGGTATCAGCAAGGGTGACAGAGGCATTGGCTGGGTGACAGAGGTGTCAACATGGGTGACAGAGGTGTCAGCATGGGTGACAGAGGTGTCAGCATGGGTGACAGAGGTGTCAGCATGGGTGACAGAGGTGTCAGCATGGGTGACAGAGGTGTCAGCAATGGGTGACAGAGGTGTCCGCAAGGGTGACAGAGGTGTCAGCATGGGTGACAGAGGTGTCGGCTGGGTGACAGAGGTATCAGCATGGGTGACAGACGTATCAGCATGGGTGACAGAGGTGTCAGCAATGGGTGACAGAGGTGTCAGCAAGGGTGACAGAGGTGTCAGCATGGGTGGCAGAGGTGTCATCATGGGTGACAGAGGTGTCGGCAAGAGTGACAGAGGCGTAGGCTGGGTGACAGACGTATCAGCATGGGTGACAGAGGTATCAGCAAGGGTGACAGAGGCATTGGCTGGGTGACAGAGGTGTCAGCATGGGTGACAGAGGTGTCAGCATGGGTGACAGAGGTGTCAGCAATGGGTGACAGAGGTGTCAGCAAGGGTGACAGAGGTGTCAGCATGGGTGACAGAGGTGTCGGCTGGGTGACAGAGGTGTCAGCATGGGTGACAGAGGTGTCGTCAAGAGTGACAGAGGCATAGTCTGGGTGACATCGGTATCAGCATGGGTGACAGAGGTGCAGCATGGGTGACAGAGGTGTCGGCTGGGTGACAGAGGTATCAGCATTGGTGACAGAGGTATCAGCATGGGTGACAGAGGTATCAGCATGGGTGACAGAGGTATCAGCATGGGTGACAGAGGTATCAGCATGGGTGACAGAGGTATCAGCATGGGTGACAGAGGTGTCATTTATGGGTGACAGAGGTATCAGCATGGGTGACAGAGGTATCAGCATGGGTGACAGAGGTGTCATTTATGGGTGACAGAGGTATCAGCATGGGTGACAGAAGTGTCAGCATGGGTGACAGTAGTGTCAGCATGGGTGACAGAAGTGTCAGCATGGGTGACAGAAGTGTCAGCATGGGTTACAGAGGTGTCAGCATGGGTGACAGAAGTATCAGCATGGGTTACAGAGGTGTCAGCATGGGTGACAGAAGTGTCAGCATGGGTGACAGAAGTGTCAGCATGGGTGACAGAAGTGTCAGCATGGGTGACAGAAGTGTCAGCATGGGTGACAGAAGTGTCAGCATGGGTTACAGAAGTGTCAGCATGGGTGACAGAAGTGTCAGCATGGGTGACAGAGGTGTCAGCATGGGTGACAGAAGTAACAGCATGGGTGACAGATGTGTCAGCATGGGTGACAGAGGTATCAGCATGGCTGACAGAGGTGTCAGCAAGAGTGACAGAGGCGTAGGCTGGGTGACAGACGTATCAGCATGGGTGACAGAGGTGTCGGCTGAGTGACAGAGGTGTCAGCATGGGTGACAGAAGTGTCGGCAAGAGTGACAGAGGTGTCGGCTGGATGACAGAGGTGTCAGCTTGGGTGACAGAGGTGTCAGCAATGGGTGACAGAGGTGTCGGCCGGATGACAGAGGTGTCAGCTTGGGTGACAGAGGTATCAGCATGGGTGACAGAGGTATCAGCATGGGTGACAGAGGTGTCAGCATGGGTGACAGAGGTATCAGCATGGGTGACAGAGGTGTCAGCATGGGTGACAGAGGTGTCAGCATGGGTGACAGAGGTGTCAGCAAGGGTGACAGAGGTGTCAGCATGGGTGACAGAGGTGTCAAGAGTGACAGAGGCGTAGCCTGGGTGACATCGGTATCAGCATGGGTGACAGAGGTGTCAGCATGGGTGACAGAGGTATCAGCATGGGTGACAGACGTATCAGCATGGGTGACAGAGGTATCAGCATGGGTGACAGAGGTGTAATTTATGGGTAACAGAGGTATCAGCATGGGTGACAGAGGTAGCAGCATGGGTGAAAGAGGTGTCGGCTGGATGACAGAGGTGTCAGCTTGGGTGACAGAGGTGTCAGCATGGGTGGCAGAGGTGTCGGCAAGAGTGACAGAGGCGTAGGCTGGGTGACAGACGTATCAGCATGGGTGACAGAGGTGTCAGCATGGGTGACAGAGGTATCAGCATGGGGGACAGACGTATCAGCATGGGTGACAGAGGTATCAGCATGGGTGACAGAGGTGTAATTTATGGGTAACAGAGGTATCAGCATGGGTGACAGAGGTAGCAGCATGGGTGAAAGAGGTGTCGGCTGGATGACAGAGGTGTCAGCTTGGGTGACAGAGGTGTCAGCATGGGTGACAGAGGTATCAGCAAGGGTGACAGAGGTATCAGCAAGGGTGACAGAGGCATTGGCTGGGTGACAGAGGTGTCAACATGGGTGACAGAGGTGTCAGCATGGGTGACAGAGGTGTCAGCATGGGTGACAGAGGTGTCAGCATGGGTGACAGAGGTGTCAGCATGGGTGACAGAGGTGTCAGCAATGGGTGACAGAGGTGTCGGCTGGGTGACAGAGGTATCAGCATGGGTGACAGACGTATCAGCATGGGTGACAGAGGTGTCAGCAATGGGTGACAGAGGTGTCAGCAAGGGTGACAGAGGTGTCAGCATGGGTGGCAGAGGTGTCATCATGGGTGACAGAGGTGTCGGCAAGAGTGACAGAGGCGTAGGCTGGGTGACAGACGTATCAGCATGGGTGACAGAGGTATCAGCAAGGGTGACAGAGGCATTGGCTGGGTGACAGAGGTGTCAGCATGGGTGACAGAGGTGTCAGCATGGGTGACAGAGGTGTCAGCAATGGGTGACAGAGGTGTCAGCAAGGGTGACAGAGGTGTCAGCATGGGTGACAGAGGTGTCGGCTGGGTGACAGAGGTGTCAGCATGGGTGACAGAGGTGTCGTCAAGAGTGACAGAGGCATAGTCTGGGTGACATCGGTATCAGCATGGGTGACAGAGGTGCAGCATGGGTGACAGAGGTGTCGTCAAGAGTGACAGAGGCATAGGCTGGGTGACAGAGGCATAGGCTGGGTGACAGAGGTATCAGCATGGTTGACAGAGGTATCAGCATGGGTGACAGGGGTGTCAGCATGGGTGACAGAGCTGTCAGCAAGGGTGACAGAGGTGTCAGCAAGGGTGACAGATGTGTCAGCATGGGTGACAGAGGTGTCAGCATGGGTGACAGAGGTGTCAGCATGGGTGACAGAGGTGTCAGCATGGGTGACAGAGGTGTCAGCAATGGGTGACAGAGGTATCAGCATGGGTGACAGAGGTGTCAGCATGGGTGACAGAGGTGTCAGCATGGGTGACAGAGGTGTCAGCATGGGTGACAGAGCTGTCAGCAAGGGTGACAGAGGTATCAGCATGGTTGACAGAGGTATCAGCATGGGTGACAGGGGTGTCAGCATGGGTGACAGAGCTGTCAGCAAGGGTGACAGAGGTGTCAGCAAGGGTGACAGATGTGTCAGCATGGGTGACAGAGGTGTCAGCATGGGTGACAGAGGTGTCAGCAAGGGTGACAGATGTGTCAGCATGGGTGACAGAGGTGTCAGCATGGGTGACAGCGGTGTCAGCATGGGTGACAGAGGTGTCAGCATGGGTGACAGAGGTGTCAGCAATGGGTGACAGAGGTATCAGCATGGGTGACAGAGGTGTCAGCATGGGTGACAGAGGTGTCAGCAAGGGTGACAGAGGTGTCAGCATGGGTGACAGAGGTGTCGGCTGGGTGACAGAGGTGTCAGCATGGGTGACAGAGGTGTCGTCAAGAGTGACAGAGGCGTAGGCTGGGTGACAGAGGTATCAGCATGGTTGACAGAGGTATCATCATGGGTGACAGAGGTATCAGCATGGGTAACAGAGGTATCAGCATGGGTGACAGAGGTGTCAGCAAGGGTGACAGAGGTGTCAGCAAGGGTGACAGAAGTGTCGGCTGGATGACAGAGGTGTCAGCTTGGGTGACAGAGGTATCAGCATGGGTGACAGAAGTAACAGCATGGGTGACAGAGGTATCAGCGTTGGTGACAGAGGTATCAGCATGGGTGACAGAGGTATCAGCATGGGTGACAGAGGTATAAGCATGGTTGACAGAGGTATCAGCATGGTTGACAGAGTTATCAGCATGGGTGACAGAGGTGTCGGCTGGATGACAGAGGTGTCAGCTTGGGTGACAGGGGTATCAGCATGGGTGACAGAGGTATCAGCATGGGTGACAGAGGTGTAATTTATGGGTGACAGAGGTATCAGCATGGGTGACAGAGGTAGCAGCATGGGTGACCGAGGTATCAGCATGGGTGACCGAGGTATCAGCATGGGTGACCGAGGTATCAGCATGGGTGACAGAAGTATCAGCATGGGTGACAGAGGTGTCAGCATGGGTGACAGAGGTGTCGGCAAGAGTGACAGAGGTATCAGCAAGGGTGACAGAGGCATTGGCTGGGTGACAGAGGTGTCGGCTGGATGACAGACGTGTCAGCATGGGTGACAGAGGTGTCAGCATGGGTGACAGAGGTATCAACATGGTTGACAGAGGTATCAGCATGGGTGACAGAGGTGTCGGCTGGATGACAGAGGTGTCAGCTTGGGTGACAGAGGTGTCAGCTTGGGTGACAGAGGTGTCAGCAATGGGTGACAGAGGTATCAGCATGGGTGACAGAGGTGTCGGCCGGATGACAGAGGTGTCAGCTTGGGTGAGAGAGGTGTCAGCAATGTGTGACAGAGGTGTCAGCATGGGTGGCAGAGGTGTTGGCTGGGTGACAGAGGTATCAGCATGGTTGACAGAGGTGTCAGCATGGGTGACAGAGGTGTCAGCATGGGTGACAGAGGTGTCAGCAAGGGTGACAGAGGTGTCGGCTGGATGACAGAGGTGTCAGCTTGGGTGACAGAGGTGTCAGCATGGGTGACGAGGTGTTGGCTGGGTGACAGCGGTGTCAGCTTGGGTGACCGAGGTGTCAGCTTGGGTGATAGAGGTGTTGGCTGGGTGACAGAGGTGTTTCCACATAACATACGTGTGTGTGTGTGTGTGTGTGTGTGTGTGTGTGTGTGTGTGTGTGTGTGTGTGTGTGTGTGTGTGTGTGTGTGTGTGTGTGTGTCGTTTCCACCTCTGTCAAACCATGCTGACACGCAGTCCTCCCAGGACACAAAGTATCTACCTCCTCTTCGGTAAGGGATCACGGTTCATGGACCAAGCTTTTTAACTTTTTCAGAGTTTTATTCCAAAGGCTCTATTCAGGATCGTCACTGAACCCCGGATTGCCTCCAGTTATAGTTCATTTGTGGTAATATTCCCGGGGATGATTTTTTAAATCTCAGTGAGGTTCTTCATCATTCCTGTTGCCCCAATTATCACTTGTACAATTTCGATGGTCTTCAGCTTCCAAGATCTCTTGACCTCATTTTTGAGGTCCTGGTATTTCGTCATTTTCTTGATTTTTGCGTTGTTTCGGCCAAAATCGCTGGGTACTGATATCTCAATCATTAATGCTGTCTTTTCATTTTGTTCCTGAGCACAATATCCGGACGCAATGCTTTGTTTTCCATGCTCGATGGAATCATCAGTTTGTACGTGAGCATGTCGTCATCATTTTCAATGATTGCCCTTGGTTCGTGTTTCCATACGTTTTTTAGTACTGGTATGTTTAAATTTTTGCAGCTATGCCAATGAATCACTTTGCATACTTTGTTGTGTCATTGTGTGTAAAGTTGTTCTGATAGCTTTTTGCATCCCGAGAGCAGTTGACTAGTACTTTCTGTTTCTGTCTTGCAGAATCTACACTTGTAGGTCTGGCTCAATCCCACCATATTTTTAAATCCACTTGTGTGGTGTCCTTTATCTTGGGCATTTATTATGATTCGTTCACCATCCCTGTTGAGCTGACCTCTTCTTCGCCATTCCAATGAGCCTTCGTTGTCTATCCCCACTCTGTCCAATTCTTTTTGTATTTTCCTGCTCTTTTGTCATTCTCCCAGTAGGTGTATATATCTTGCTATTTCTTTTTATATACTTATTTTGTCTTTTTTGCAATTGTTGGGGAAGTATTTGTTGCTGTTTCATGTTCCTTTGCGGCATCTTTGCGGCATTTCCTTTGCGGCATTATCCTTTACTTGCAAGGTGAGTTAGGGATACTTTTTCAGGTTTGTTGTGTTCATGTTTGTTGACAAATTGCATCCAATAGTCTCTTGATTATTTCACTTACTCAGCTAGTCCGACACTCGTCGCTCTGTGCACCTGGTTAAGCTCCATCAGGCCGCTCCCTCCCTCTTGTCTTGACAGGTACATTCTCAGGATGCACTGGTTTTTGTAAAACATTTTGTGGATGGTAAGGAGTTTTCTTGTTTTGTTGTCTAACTTGTTGATTTCTGATTGTGGCCAGTTTATTATTCCACAGCTATATTGGAACGCTGGTACTGCGAGCTGGTTTATGGCTTTGATTTTGTTTCTTGGGGAGCGGTATGCTTTCAGGATCAGCTTCGTACATAGTAACGGAGGTATTCTTTGGCGATTGTTTTGCGCATTTGTTTGTGACATATTTGGTGGCCCTCTTCTACCCCAAGGTAATTGTATAATGCTTCGTTTTCTAAAAGCTGTATTGTTGTTTCAAGGTCAATTTTTATGTTGTCTGTATTTTTTGGTGCACCTTGTACAAATGTGCACTTGGCGCACATGTCTAGTCCAAATTCCATTTGAATGTCCTTGAAACTGTTTTACTAGTTTTAGTTGTTCTGTCAATTTTTTGACATTTAGCGAGAAGAGCTACAAATCATCCATGTGTATAGTACATGTATCACCTTTCCTATTTCTTTGGATGTTCGTGTGTTGTGTGTGTGTGTGTGTGTGTGTGTGTGTGTGTGTGTGTGTGTGTGTGTGTGTGTGTGTGTGTGTGTGTGTGTGTGTGTGTGTGTGTCAGACAATAATGGTGAATCAGATGGTGATAATAATGGTCACTTCTGAAATTACTTCCTCCTACTCGCTTCTCTTTGCCCCTCCTTCCTTGTTTGTTTTTCTCAGTCCCCTCCCACTCCCCCTGTGTATATGTAACATGTAGATAACTCTTGAATTGTTCCCCTCACTGCGCTTCAAACAGCTTGTTTGTTTGTTTTTAGCAACGAGGTGACTCCACAAGAAGTTACTTCACAAACTCCAGGAATTGCTGTTATAGACGTGCCTCCCTCGTTTAATAATCTTCCCAGTTATGAGGAGATAATGGAAAATGAGAAGCAGCACAATGATCTTCCACCACCATACCCTGCGACCGAGGTACATACTGGACCATTCTATAATATTATCCTAAGTTGATATTTGGGCAAATATGCATAAAATCTCCAGAATATTTATTGGTAACTGTCTTACATGTTCTATAAATATTGCTTTCCATGACATCTGTGTGACAACATTGCGAATGTTGCTGAATTTAAATCAACACGCAGCAGTTTGAAATGAACAATCCTTTGCAAAGATTGCAAAGCCTTGCTACTCCTTTTGAAAGGTTAACCTCCAATTCCATCATATAGCAACAAGGGAAGGCCATTGTGTAACTGTACAATGACAATTTTATCCTGTAAATATAAATATAAAATACCCTCAGAACCATAGTGGGCTATCGTCCTTTTGAGGGTTTGGGGTGGTGGCAATTACAGAAAATAGGTTTGTTTAAAATCAAATAAGTCTAAACTTGTGAGCAATTGAAATCAAACAACATTGTTGAGAATTATTGTTGAGAATGATTATTGTTATTTTTGAGAACTATTATTGTTCCAGGTGTTTTTCAGCCAAACATTCCCCATTAAAATTTGAGTTTCCCCCATTTACCACCAGACATGCACCATTTACCTCCAAACATGCCGTATTTAAATTCTCCCTTTCCTGTGCCTGAAGCGCATCAGCTTGGGTCTCACACTCTTCTATTCCCAATGTTAATTCCCCCCCTTTTGATTCAAATTCTGCCACCCATGGCTTCTCCTGTGCCCCACGTTCATTCTTTTGTTCTGCCTTTCATTCACTCGCCCAACCATCAATTCTGTCACTCATTCCTCCCATACGTTTCCCATTTTTATTAACATCCCCTTTTATTCCCCTCATATTACCCTCTATTCCATCGATTTTGTCACTCATTCCCTTCATATCTCCCCTCATATTATTTTCCAATCGTTCCTCCATTCCCCTCAATTAATTTTCCATGGCCTCGAAAGACATCGGACCCGTCTCCTGGCTCAATCGCTCTGAAGCGGGGGAGGTTCCACTACTATTCTCAAAACCACCTATCTCCAGCTCAATTCCATAGTCTCCGGAATCCCCAACCCGCTCGGCCATCTCACTCGCTTCCGCCATTCGTGGTGAGAAAGCAGTACTCCCGCCCGCGTATTTTTACCTCAGAAAATAAAATAAAAAATATTTTAAATTGTTTGAAAACGCGATGTTGTGCCTCGTACACCAATAAACTACAAAATTTGGGCACCCCGGTACTACGATTACCTCCCCCTCGACAAGAGAAAGACAATCGTTTAAAAATAAATTTTGATTACGAAAGCTGAGGGCAATTTGCCCTCAACGGGTGTCGAACTCGCAACCCTCGAACATAAAATGTCAGTCGAGTCAAAAACGCAAACCTGACACCATTACACCATTTGTCGCGTTCCTCGGTGATTAAAATCATCCAAGGGAACGGATTGCCGAACAAGCTTTAACTCCGAGGCGTTGAGTCAATATATAGCGGAGAATACGCTTGGGGGCAAGTGGTGGAGAAGCCGGAGCGCTTACGTTCGCGGATCCCACCGGCAGTCTTCACCCTGCAATACAGTCACGTGAAAAAGTAAGTACACCCCATGTAAAGTTTTGACTTTTTCAACATATTTCAACATACAGCTATTTTATCTTCATTTCAACAATATTGTTAGATAAAGGTGATATAATATAACAAATATCATGAAACATTTACATTTTGTAGTCCATTGTATAATTTAAATAAATATAAATGCAAATTTCGCATGTGGAAAAAGTAAGTACACCCCTATATTTATCACTACTTCAAATACCTAAAATTAGAATCAGGTGCAACAGCTCAGGTGCAAATGATTAGAACATCGAAAGAGAGGATCTTGGAGGAACCTGTCTTATTTAAACCTCAGACATTTAGTTTGGTTTGCTCTTTGTTGTTGAATTGTGTGGCGTCACCATGCCTAGATCAAAAGAGCTCTCTGAGGCCTTCAGAAAGAAGGTTATAGATGCCTACGAGTCTGGGAAGGGATTTTAAAAGATCTCCAAACAATTTGAAATCAATCATTCGACTGTCCGGAAGATCATCTACAAGTGGAGAAGATTCCAAACAACTGCCAACTTGTTCAGGCCAGGCCGCCCCAGCAAGTTCAGCCCGAGAGCAGACCGCAAGATGCTGAAAGAAGTCTCTAAGAACCCCAGAATGTTATCACGGGACCTACAGGTAGCTCTTGCCACTGTTGATGTCAAAGTGCACGAGTCTACCATTAGAAAGAGGCTGCACAAATTTGATCTACATGGGAAGTGTGCCAGGAGGAAACCTTTGCTGTCCAGAAAGAACTGGCCAATGAACACCAAGGCAAAGACCAGCACTTCTGGAACAATGTGCTCTGGACAGATGAGTCAAAGGTAGAGCTATTTGGCCACAATACCAGAAGACATGTTTGGCGAAAACCAAAGACAGCATTTGACCACAAGAACCTGATACCAACTGTAAAGCATGGTCATGGAAATATTATGGTTTGGGGCAGCCTTGCTGCATCAGGGCCTGGGCAGCTCACCATCATAGAATCCACTATGAATTCTTCATTGTACCAGAGGGTGCTTGAGGATAATGTGAGGCCATATGTCAGAAAGTTGAAGCTCAACCGAAGGTGGACCTTGCAACATGACAATGACCCAAAACATACCAGTAAATCGACCAAGCAATGGCTGAAAAGAAAGAAATGGAGGGTTCTGGAATGGCCAAGTCAAAGCCTGGATCTAAATCCCATCAAGATGTTGTAGGGGGATTTGAAATGAGCTGTGCATGCAAGAAACCCCTCAAACATCACACAGCTGAAAGAATTCTGCATGGAGGAGTGGGCACAAATTTCTCCCAGTCGATGTCAGAGACTGGTAGACAGTTATAAGAAACGCCAATGTTGTTTCTGCCAAAGGGGGCAATACCACCTATTAGTGCCAAGGGTGTACTTAGTTTTTCCACATGCGAAATTTGCATTTATGTTTATTTAAATTATACAATGGACTACAAAATGTAAATGTTTCATGATATTTGTTATATTATATCACCTTTATCTATCAATATTGTTGAAATGAAGATCAAATAGCTGTATGTTGAAATATGTTGAAAAAGTCAAATCTTTACATCGGGTGTACTTACTTTTTCACGTGACTGTAATTGATGCGAGCTGACTCAGGATTTACAGTACAAAAATAAATGCCGGCTTTATTAAAAGAAATGCTGGTAATACAAAATAGTGCATGGTAAATAAAATCCTAAATTGGGACGTCCCCACACACAGATCCAAATACAGACGAAAATGAAAAATAATTGAAAATAAATGTGTTATTTATGGCACTTATCTCCAATCGCTGGTGTATCTCGTCAAGAAACATCAACGATCATCTGAGGCCTTGGCGGGGAAAATGCACTCGTTCGCGCGGTCTAGGCCTCACCGCGCGTTCGCTCACTCTTGACCTCGTTGCGCTGCATCGAGCAGGCAGCGTTGTCCACTCGTCGTTCTTGCTTGGAAACCTGCGGTTCTCAGTCCATGGCTCTTCCTCCTCATGACCACCAGCAAGATGTCAGCATACGGCCGCCCACAATGAAGCCTCCCGCGTAAGAGAGCAAAGCGCAACCGTCCACTATGGATCCAGGATCAGCAGCTCAAGGAAGATAGACGAGGAGAAGCAAGAGCAGAAAATGTTGGTCGACGACCATCTGCTATGGCATCCAGAACGAGAAAAAGATGTCTGCTGCTCCAACTATATTGTACCCATGGCTCTGACGTCATCTTGCCACGTCTCCGCTCCGACACTATCAACAAGTTCCATCTTACCAGTTCTTCCCGTCAATCAAACCCTCAACCAATCACTGCTCTTTGGGCGTGTCTCCACGACCATGCCTGTCCTGTACGCTTACCAAGTCGGGGTTGTCAGCGGTAGTGCTTGATGCATGGTTTCCGGTGGTTTTTATTAAGTAGTGTGGTTGAATGCATGATTTCTGGACAGGTGTCTAGTGCGGTGTCATAAGGAACAGAGGAATAAATTACAGAGGCAACGACACACAGGGGATTAATTTACCCATAATCCCTCGCTAAATAACAAGCCCCACCCTTCATGATGGGGACGAAGATACAAGCTTACCCGACATCTAGTCTACATGAATTTCCCTACTTATGGTACATCAAGGTTTGTTGATCTTCACGACAGTCGGAGCACACTCATCTATACACTTTACCTGGTCTACAGTATCAGTACCCAACACAAACATAACAATACATATACTGTATGTGCATATACTGTATACAGTTGTGGCCAAAAATATTGGCACCCTTGCACTTTTTTCAAATAATGCACCAATTCTTCCAGAAAATTGTTGAAATTAAAAAATATTTTGGTATCCACATATGTATTTCTTTAGTTTGCAGTGGAACAAAACAAAAAAGCTGAAAAAGTTACAAAATCCTAGCTTATTCCACACAGAAATCCTAAAATGGCCTGGACAATATTATTGGCATCTTTCAGAAGATGTAAGAAATAGGTAGATTTCAAGCAGATGATTCTGCTTTACTTTGGAATTGATCACAACTGTGGTGAGTTGCAGGTGCCTGCACTATAAAAATCACTCATTCAACCAGTTTGAATGGAGAAAAGGAGGCATTCTGCTGTTTTGTGTCACTGTGTGCACCATAATGAGCATGGAGAAAAGAAAAAAAAACAGAGAATTGGCTGAGGCGGTCAGACACAAGATTGTAGCCAAGCATAGACAATCTCCAGGCTACAAGTCCATCTCCAGAGACCATGATGTTCCTATGTCCACTGTACGCAATGTTATCAGGAAGTTTAAGCCCATGGCACTGTAGCCAACCTCCCTGGACGTGGCCGCAACAGAAAACTTGATCGAATATTGCAGTGAAGGATTGTTCGAATGGTGGAGAAAGCACCTCAATCAACTGTCAAACAGATTGAAGCTGACCTTCAAACACAAGGTACGACAGTTTCAACTTACACCATCCGTCACCAACTCAATGAAAGGCGGTTCTATGGTAGGAGACCCAGGAAGACCCCACTGCTGAGAGAGAGACATAAGAAAGCCCGACTGGAGTTGGTAAAACACACCTGAACAAGCCAAAATCCTTCTGGGAGAATATCCTATGGACAGATGATACCAAATTAGAGCTTTTTGGTAAAGCACATCATCTCTATGTTTGCAGAAAACAAAATGAAGCCTTCAAAGAAAAGAACACCTTCCCTACAGTCAAACGTGGAGGAGGTTCAGTGATGTTTTAGGTTTGCTGTGCTGCCTCTGGCACTGGGTCCCTTGAATGTGTGCATGGCATTATGAAATCAGGAGATTACCAAGGCAATATGGAGTGCAATGTTCAACCCAGTGTCAGAAAGCTCATGGGTCTTGAAGCAGGACAATGACTGCAAACACACTTCAAAAAGCACCCAGGAATGGTTCAAGACAAAACGCTGGACTGTTCTGAAGTGGCCAGCAATGAGTCGAGATCTAAATCCCATTGAACACCTGTCGGGAGATCTGAAAACAGCAGTTGGGAGAAAAATCTGGGAGAATTGGAGCAGTTTGCACAAGAAGAGTGGGCCAAACTGCCAGTAGAGAGGTGTAGGAAGCTCATTATTGGCTATAGGAAGCGCTTGACTGCAGTTACTTTGTACAAAGGCTGTGCTACTAAATATCAAGTCTAGGGTGTCAATAATTTTGTCAATTTCAACTTATTTTTAGAGAAAATTGTGAGTTATTTGAAAAAGTGCAAGGGTGCCCATATTTTTGGCCACGACTGTGTGTGTGTGTGTGTGTGTGTGTGTGTGTGTGTGTGTGTGTGTGTGTGTGTGTGTGTGTGTGTGTGTGTGTGTGTATATATATATATATATATATATATATATATATATGTGTTGTTGCATCTATTGGGGGGTGGGGAGGGGGGGGGGGTTATTGGTTACATTTGAAGAGATAGAACCACTATAAAATAGCATGGTTGGTGTGCGAGTGTGAAGCAAATCTCGAAGTAAGGAAATAGGGACCTGTCAGCTTGAGCATTGTGTTTGAATGTGCACGTTATGAGGGTCATGCTTGTGATAATGCTTGTGATAAATGCTTGTGATAAGATGAATTGCTATTGTTACGGATTCGTCACTTCCGTTGTTGTGGTTCTCATCCACTGTAAACATGAGAGGGTGCATGATGGGGGGTGGGGAGAGGGAAGCTGAGGAATGGGGCATAGACTGGGAGTGTTCAGGATGGGGTAGAGGCTGGGAGGTGGCAGGATGGGGGGGGGCAGGATGGGGGGGGGGGGGAAGATGGGAGGGTGTGGGATGAGGAGGAAGCTTTGAGAGTGTGGGATGAGGAGGAAGCTTTGAGGGGTGGGGTGAGGGGGATGTAGAAAGAGATGACATGAAGTGGAGGGATGCCAAAGAGGGGGACACCTTGATGGGTGGGGGCTTGTACAAGAGATGTAGGGGAGGGCGCTGACATTGACGGGGTTGACATCGTAAAATGACCTGAAGTGGATTTGATTGTCGTGAGCAGACAACCTCTGGAAACTGGACTTCTCAAGATTCCCAAATTAGACATATGAAGATAAAGATCATGGAATGGGTTAAAGGAATTTTTGTTGAAGGAACAAAGAATGGTGGTGCTATATGAATGCGAGGAGGGTAAATGGACCAGGAGCTTCGGTAAGAGACAGGTTTGTAAAATATTATTTGTGAAGAAAAAGAAGAGGAACAAGTACAGATACATTCAAAGTACACCGCCCCCATGCCAAATAATTAAATATCCTACAGCGCGGCATTGCCGGGGCGCCTCCGGCGCTCGGCAATACCGCCGTGCAGCTCATAGAGACTGCGTTGGGACGGAGAGGTGCGCAATAATTGATTGATTAATTGCATAATTAAAATCAATAAAAGATTATCATAAAATATTTTCTTAATCAATTGGCTAATCGCATAACTAAACCACTAGTGCTTCATCCGAAGATGTATCTTTTAGAAATTAAATTTTAAAAAGTTATTAATAAAAAAATAATTAATTTATTTATTAATCGATGAATAATTAATCGATTAAATGATTAATCAATAAATCAAAAATATCCTTGATAGCCACATCACGTGGTCACTGTCATGTCCAAATATTAGCTTCCCAGCTCAAAAGGTCCCTGAAATATTGCCCAGATGAGAAATATAATAAATAAATAATTAATAATGAAAATAAATAAATAATCATCATAAAAAATTAAATCGTTAATCAATTGGCTAATAGAATACATAAACAACCACCATTTCATCCGAATCTGTAACTTTCAAAAAAAAAATAATTAAGTCATTCATCAAATAATTAAATAATTAATAGATTAATTTATTGATCTATAAATCAAAAATACACCTTACAGCCAAATCACTTGGTCATTGTCATGTCCAAATATCAGCTTCCTAGCTCAAAAGGTCTCTGAGATATTGCCCAGAGGAGAAATAAAATAAATAAAGAATAATAATGAAAATAAATAAATAATAATCATAAAAAAATGAAATAATTAATCAATTCGCTGATAGAACACATAAACCACCCCCATTTCATCAGAATCTGTAACTTAAAAAGAAAAAAAATATTTCGTCATCAATCGAATAATTAAATAATTAATCGATTAATTGATTCATCAATAAATAAAAAATAGTCTGCAGAAAAATCACTTGGTCATTGGCATGTCCAAATATCAGCTTCCTAATTCAAAAGGTGCTTGAGATAATGGCCAGAAGAGAAAGGAAATGTATAAGTACTTAATTAATCGCTAATAATTAAATAACTCATCAATTAATTGATTAATCAAAAAACAAAAAATACAGTTTTTGACAAAGTACTTGCTCACTAGTGTGCCGAAATTTCAGCTTCCGAGCTCAAAGGATGGCTGAGATATCGCCCGGACAACCAAGAAAACAAGAAAGAAAATAACCAGTTTTTTTTTTTTTTTTTGGTATACAAGATCGAGGCTCGTGAAAGAGCTAACATTGATCACACAAAAAGTCAAACCGACACACAAAACACAAAATAAGGAGAGCGGTAGACAAGATGGGGATAGAGGGGGAAGGACGGACACAAACACAACATTTGAGCACAGGATATCGAGAGAACTGTGGGAGGGAGAGGGCTTGGGGGGAGGTGGGAGAGGTATAAAACATATGGACACTGCAAGGATTTCCAGGAAAGAACTTGGAATTTAAAAAAAAGTGTATCTGGGAGTGAAAACTGAGTACTCCCTATCAGCGTGCGTCACTGCCGAGCCCCCTTCGGTGCCCGGCAATGACGTTATGCAGCGCCTGGAGATGGCATAGGAAAGGTGCGGTGTACAAAAACATTGTATTGAACTAGAGTCCCTGTATATAGAGAGTTGTGTCAACTCAAATTTGGACGCCATTTTGTGTCTAAGTGTGTCGGATTAGATATACATGTACATTCGCGATATGGGGTGATATATTCTAAACCTGCTAAAAAAAAATTTACTACACATATTTAGTCTTATTATTACATACAGGTGATATTTGTTTTGTCAAAAACTCAGCTATTGCCGTGAAAAAGAGCTGTGTGGTGATATTAAAAGTGGTATGGCAATGCATATTACAAGCCAACACTGCATATAAGAGCTAACATTATAAGTAAGACAAACCAATGCTGTCGTTCTCTGAATTTTAATAACTTTTAGAAAGGAGTGTGGGCATATCCAATATTTTTTAAAGGGTGCCGAGAGCAATTCCGGTGTAGGACTTCCAGCCGACATATAGTCTAACACACTTAAAACAAATTCTGTACGTGGTATTGCCATATTTCTATAGTGTACAACTTTAGTTTTATCGACATTTATATTCAATTTCCATTGTAATGATTTAACAAGCTGCAAGTCAGCTTCTGTCTCTGACATAAGGAAAACGTCATCGGCATCTAGTAAGATTGAATCGTTCATTTATTACTACACCCTTGCCCAGAACTCTGATGGATATTGCCTGATCGATTGATATGTTTCATAGCTGGCGACTTAATTAACACTTAATTTTCGACTGCGCCAAGCCGTAATTAAACAGAGAAAAAACTTTTAAAAATACAGTGCAGTGTGCACGGTTCGTCTTGTCGAACAGATATGGAAAAGCACAGATAAGACGTCGTATTCACCATAACTTGTTTAATTTCACCAGGAACACGATGAGGCCAACACAGTAAACATTCAGTACAAAACTTGGTTCATACATTCAGTACAGAACATGATTCATACATTCAGACCGTAAGAAAACTCTGCCCGTAATAGAACACTCTGACCAGACCAACACTTCATCCCACTACGTTCACTCCTCACAAGTGAAACTCATCACTACTCCGTTCACTCCTCACAAGTGAGACTCATCACTACTCCGTTCACTCCTCACAAGTGAGACTCATCACTACTCTGTTCACTACTCTCATATTGTATGTTTTGGGAACGATAGCTGTCACCAGGTTAAATATATAGGGATTGTCCAATGTGCAAAATCTTCCATCACTACAATTTGGCCATAAATCCCGGGGTGGGAAATATTTGAGCAAATATGCCACAAGACGCATGAGCACTGTACAAAACTCGTCAAATTTTGGACGTATGGATGACTGCACAACCCGCAAAAAAATTGAGCGGGTCCCCCCCTAAAATTGCTTTTATGATTGCCGATTAGGCTAAAGATTTTAAACCAAAAAAATAACTTGCCTCGGAATAAGTTTTGAATGGACGGACAGACAACTGAAAACAAAACGGACCATGGGTTTCCCACCCCTATAAAATCAAAATTAATTCCCTCTGAAAAAGTACAGTGACATTGCCCGCAGACTACCCAACCGCAGACCAGGCAATGTCACTGTACCGGGACATTTCATCAATCAATGACAATATGCGGTCCGCTAGGACTACCCGAAAAAAATTGAGCAGGGTTCTTCCCACGGAAATGCATTTTTGGTCAGCTCCTTGAAGATTATAAACAAACACAAATCACTTCCCTTTAAAAGGGTTTTCAACGGACAGACAACCAAAAAAAAACCGAGCAGATAGAATTGCTTTTGAACATCGATCATCAAGTGGCGTGAGCCTACCTGGCAGAGTCTCGAGGAGTCGATCGCTTTCCAGCTCTTTCGGCTGACTTTCGCTTCCCAAATTTGTCTTCTGACTTTATCACTTGGAAATCTATACATCTTATATTTCCCAGATTGGTTTGAACAACCAAAAGCAGAACAACCAGTCATTTTGTTTGGCAATAAACAACATTCCCGTACCAAGCTGACATTCACGCACGGTGAAGTTAGACACAAAATGGCGCCACGAAATCACGTGACCACAAATCTCGGGACCACAAATCTCGGGTCAGCGCATGGCGCAACTCTCTTTATACAGGGACTCTATATTGAACATAAAGGACGTGTGTACTCACGACAGAGAAATAAGAAAACTGCGTTATTATCGTTTTGGTCCTATCTCTCAAAGGTGAAGAATCATTTAAAAATTCAAAAATTCTCCTATCCAGATTCGGATCTTCACCAACATCGAATCAATTTTTACTTTTCACACACCCAACCTGTCCACCAAGTTTCGTCTGAATCTGTCCACAACTTGGGTATCTTCTTGGGTAAAAACTTGGGTAACAACTTGGGTAACAACTTAGGTAAAAACTGTCTCTGCGAACAGACCGTCTTGAAAAACCTCACATCTACTTTCTCAACAATCCTCTCGAAGAAGTTCTGTCACTCAAGCTTTTGGGTCTCACTATCTGCCATGATCTTTCTTGGAAAACCACATCACCAAGCTGGCCTCCAAAGCCAATCGCCAACTGGATGTCCTCCGTGTCCTTGTGCGAAGTCCTTCCTTGGCACGACTGAGCTTCTCACCACATACAAGGCTCTCATCCGCAGCTTGATGGAATACTGCTCTCCCCTCTGGGCTGGTGCTCCTGCCTCACACATAGCTCAGCTTCATGCTGTAGAAATCAAAGCTTTTAGAATCATTGGTATCTTCCTTGATGAAGCTGATTCTGAGAGCCTATCACTCGCGCACCGCAGGCAGGTTGGTGGTCTTTCTGTCTTCTACCACCTCCTCTCAGGCCGAGCTCTCCCTGCTCTGTCTGTGCTTTGTCCCCAAAATGTTGCTGCAGGATGCACAAGATCTGCCAGCAACTCTCTTGTCAGCAACTCTGAAACTGCCAAAATCAAGACTCTCTGCTCACCTTCACTCTTTCATTCCTCTTTTTTCCCACCTCTGGAACAAACTCCCACACTCTCTTCAATCCCACTCCTCCTCCCTCCAGGTCTTTAAAACAGCTGTTCACCATCTCGTATCTTTCCCCATTCAAAACCTTGATATTTTCTACCCCCGTTAATACACTCCAAATCCACCTTCTTCAACCTCTGTTTTCTTTCCCGAAAGTCCTGGTCGTGTCCATTTGTTTTTATACCGTGTACCCCACCCCAGCCCTCTCCCTTCCACAGATCTCCCGATGCCCCTGTTCTCTACTGTCGTTGTGCTTTCCTCTCTCTCACCCTCATGTCTCCCACTCGCTTTATAATGTTTTATGTGTTAGCTCTTCCACAAGCCTTGACTTGGTATATAAGTTCATTTAATCGATAGTCCTAGTACATGAAACAACCTCAGCTTTCTTGGTTGTTTGCATAATGATAATCATTGTATTGTCTTATTGTGCGAATTACATGGTTGAATCAACTTTGCCAATTTTCACGGAGATTGAATTATCGTATTTGCAGAGATATAATAACAAAGTAGAAGAATAAGAATATAAAATCATTTTATCCTAATGGTTTTACTGATTGCTTTTTATGTCACCTTTTTATTTCCAGACCGCTTTTAACACAAACAATCTATAAGGGAAGATGATCCTGTCTGGGCTGCAAAATGAAACACTTCAGATAATGCTGGATGTAATTTAGCATGAAACGTAAATTTATTTAATATGGTTATAAAAACGAGAATTTCTGGATTTAATTGTGATGTTTTCCTTTGAGCAGAATGGTTGATGATGTTGCAATTATTGTTGCTATGGGATTATTTTTCAGTACATGCAAGATTGCTGTTTTGTCATGAAATCGTTTAGTATTTGCAATGTCAAGTAAAGGGCAGAGAAATGTGAACGAAATTGATAATCCTAATGCAAATAGCAAGTAGCAAGAAACTCACTATGGTTGAGAAGCAGTCATCATAGTTGGCCAATGGTAGAGCAGCAGGGTGGCTGGGGAGGGATTTGGCCATGGGCTTGGAACAATGGGCACCCATGTGATTGGCTCTTCAGAGACGAGGGACGTGCCTGGTATGCACAGCCTGAAAGGCAACGACCGAAAGAAACTGAGGATGTCGACAGACATATGAAGCAAATCAAGAAGAGGAGGTGCTGGTGAAGTCAATTCACTGGGAACATTGCATTGTGTTGTACGAGAGGGGTGCAATATATCTTTGAGATGAAGACACTCTCAGAGGTTCGGCATTCATCAGCATTGTCAGCGTTCATTGCAGCCCAACCTTAGTGGAGCTCAACCGAGCTCTCTGGATATAACTTTCTTGGAGCACACTGTTTCTACAAACATTGTGAGCCCCTGTCAGGCCATTTATTGCACTGTGGTGTTTCCCAGCAATACTAACATCGTCAAGAATGATCAGTATACTTTTCATTTTTTTCTTGTGGGGGCTCGATTTTTTTTTAATGCGCACCCATTGGTTGGACAGCTGCCGGACCCCATCCACATTTGTCGCTTGACTCCACCCGCCATGACATGCAGAAAAAATAATATGGCCACCATCTCGGTTTTCTGGTGGTCCAAAGTATATATAAGACATCAGGCCTGTCGGACTCTGATAATTTTATACTGCCTGGGTTTGTTGTGACAGATTTCCATTGGCTTTGTTTAGGTCGAGTCTTACTCATGATGAGGGACTCCAAAAAATCTAATCAATGTCGAATAAAAATTATGAACGTTTAATGAAGCCCGTTAGCACGCACGGTACGCGCCTCCCTAAATAAATAGCGTTACATAATTGTTGAATGGCTCCATATTGGGGTTAAACAATCCGTGACCGCATGACAAATCAGTTCATTCTGATATAACTGTGGAGGAGGCTGACATGGATGAGAGGTGTCGAGTTAATCTTTTAATAGCATATTAACTGTGCATTCATATCTGTGCGCTGTTCTGTGCGTATCTGTGCACTGTAACCCAATAGCACTGTTCATCTTCTAAGAGTGATTTAAATGTGTTTCCCAATTTTGTCGCAGTTTGTGACGATAGTGTGGTCGTTGTTGTTATTTTATATTGTCAAGTCACACTTGCACATGTAGACAAATGCATGAGACAACATTGGACTTAACTTCAGGCAGACACCGAGTTTGGGGAAAGTGACATCACTGCTCATTGCACTCTGGGTACCAGCAAATTCATCCTTTTTGAAAACATCGCTTTTCTCTCCACACTTAGTGGAGCAAGTAAGTAGTAATTTCTCACTTCCCTTAGATGCGAGTACCAACCCTTGGGGTTTGGCCATGCTCTGTCCTTTATATGCTGAGTGTCAAACAAGGAAGCAGCGCGTGGCATAGGAAAGCGACATTTTAAAAGTTTTTTTTAAATCAACCAGAGTTAGAATCAAACCGCTAAATGCCCAGACTCAGAAAGCAGACGCTCTAACTATTATACCACCGTTGTTTGACTACACACAAGTTTCAATACGTAATACATCCTGAAATTGGCACATTTCTGCATTATAATTCTGAACTGCACAGAACAACATTTTTAGGGTAACATAAGCAATGTTTTGTTTAATAAAAGTTTAAAAAACACACTATTTGATGAAATGCGTGCGTTTCTGCATTAGAACCGTGAACTGCACATGAAACGTTCAAAGAGTGTTCAGGAGATGCTGTAGTGCGAAAACGCCATTACAAAGGAAATGAATGCGTTGTAGAAAGCTTATTAGCAAGAGTAGAAGAGAAATGGGGTAGTTATGGGAGAAAGCATAAGGTGACAATGGTCAGCACTCTTGTAGGCCTAGTGGGAGAAGCTTGTAGGACGAGACGACAAACAGACAAAGGAATTGAAGAATAAAGGTGAGTGTTCCATTTATAATTGGGGAAGGTAATCGGGTGTTGGATCCTGTAAAAATGTGTGCAACCAAGGTGCGCTAAGGGAGGATGAAGGGTCAAAAGTGCTGGAGGACAGAAGTGAGGCTGAAGGTCCATGAACCATCCTGGAACCAATAACATGTGGAGTAATGGACTTGATCACCTCCAGCGGAGCAAGATGGGAAGTCTGCAACAACTCAGAGTGGGTGCCCATACTCCCTGATGCTTGTTATGAAGATATTTTAAGCTGCAGTTGGTCTTGTACATAGATCATATTGACCTACGAACTTCAGGTCATCAACCATTGTCATACAATTTAGGAAGCAGTTGGCTTTTCCTGAATTTGAAAGCCAATGTGATGCATTGGGGTTCATACTTTCTCTGGAAAACAAGAGAAAAATGACCACAGTGTGGTCACCAGCTGCGACGTGTAGAATCATGAGGATATCCGTTGCAATATGTTCTTACCTAATACCAACGCACGTCCGAGTGTATGCGCATGCGCTATTCAAAAAGGCACCCCAACAACAAGAACAACAACGCGGTCCTCTCATAGAGCTGCTCGTCGCAGCTAAAAAACAACAAAAGCAATGTGCTTGCATAAACAGATATTAATGACTCCCACCTTGTTTCTTAGGGATACCACCGCAGTTGTCCAGCTTGGGTTTGGATACCGACCTGCTATAAACTGTCACCCTGGTGTTTCGGAGGCAGGGCAAGGCATCAATGTGTGTGTCGTCCCTTGGATGAGCATTAAACTGGGCGCCCCATCTGTGTCAGCATTAGTTTGTGGACGTTAAAGATCCCACGGTCTCATTAACCAAGGGGTCGCATCCTATCACTGGCATTCTGAACAAATTCCAAATTCCTGTAGGCCCTATTAGCTACTATAGCTGCTCATGTATCCCCACCACGTCAGCGTCCCCACAAACCTCTGACACCACGCAAGTTGTTACGCAAGTTGGGATGAACTTGTCATTTTGACTCAATATTTAGAGGTACCCTCAAAACGTGACCGTGGTCGATTTGCATCACTTAATTTCCATGTTTCATACTTTGGGTAATTTGTGCAGTCACATAGCAGTAATACATACAAATGAGGTAGCAAATTAAACCTTAGCTTCTGTTGGTTCTTCTGAAATCAATATTATCATGTTTCAGAAATATATCCTGGGAGTTATTTGACTACACATATCCGGCGCGTCACAGAAATGATCAAATTTCTACATTTACTTTTGTTTGAAGTGTAAATGTGAGACTTTATTCATCTAAGTCATATATTAAAATAAAGTGTGTACATATACCTAACATTTACATGTACATATACAATATACCTAACAGAGTTATGGCAAGTTCAATATCTATACTCTCATGTATTGTCTTTGTGCCAAGCTTGAACAAAATCGGTCCATGCATGTTAAGAAATGGTTGGGGACATATGTTTAAGTAACAAAATGGCCGCCAGTCGGCCATCTTGTATCGCATCGCGAAACAAAATGTGTGTGTCCTTTTGCCAAGTATGAACAAAATCGATCCATACATCTCCGAGATATCGTTGCGGACGCACGCATCAGACTGAAATTCACTGTTATCTCCTTCATGTAGTGGAAGTAAGCATTCCCATCATGCACCACAAGTTTCGACTCCACTGATGGCACTGAGGCATCTTCACACTGTTTGGTCAGATACTGGAAACATTTCGATTTGTCTGTCTTTGCTAGAAATCCATCAGCCGTCCCGATGCTATATGGAACAGGGGTCAATGGGTACGTCATCAGTTCCTTCACGTCCAACTGCAAGCCTTGGCTTTGGGACATCACAAATAATTGGAAGGCAATTATGCCCTTTTGCAACAGCAGTATAAGCATATTATATTGTCGCGTTCCTTGCTATGAAAATATTTCCAAGGAACGGATAGCCGAACAAGCTGTTACTCCGGTTCAGTTCCAAATGGCAGAGAATACGCGTGAGGAAGCAAGAGGGAGGGGGAGGACCAGAGCCTTACCTGGTCGATCCCACCGGCAGTCCTCAAACCTGCAAAAAAATAACTCAAACAAAAACAGATTTAAAAGGTCCAAAAATAACAGGTTTATTTAAATAAATGCCAGTACAAAGAAAATGCGCGATAAACTAAATTCCTAAACGGGACATCCCCACAAACAGACTTGAAAACAGACAAAAGGGAAGGATAATGATGTAAAAATAAAGGTGTAATTGTATTGCACTCAGCTCAACTCGATTGGTGCGTCCCACCAGGAACCCCCAAAGACCGTCCGAGGCCTTGGTGTCGTTGCGCGTGAAACGGGCTCGTTGATGCGAAGCATGCCTCACTGGGCGTCTCGTTCACCCCTGCCCTCGTCACGCTGCAGTGACGAGCAGCGCTCGTCCACGCATCGTTCCTGCCTGGAAAACTACAGCTCTCCGTCCACGGCTCCTCCGCCTCTTTATGACCACCAGCAAAGTCTCGGAACGTGGGCGTTGATGATGGAGCTTCCTCGTACCGAGAGCAAGCACAACCGTCAACCTTGACATCCAGAACGAGAAGGGAAAATGTCCACCACTCCAACTACTTTTTACATGCCGCCCTGACGTCATCGGTCGTGCTTCGCCAATCAGCGAGTTGATCCCTACCAGTCCTCCTGTCAATCAAAACCCTGACCAATGGTGGCTCCTCGGGGCATGGCCTCGGCCTGCCTGACCTGTGCGCTTCCAAAGTCAGGGTTGTCAGCGGCAGGGCTCAATGTCCTGGCTTCCAGTAAGTTTATTTAATGAGTGTTAAAATGTGGGATTCTAGCCCTACGTGTCTATGGTGAATTGTCAAACGGAGCAAAGGAATAAATACAGAGGTGACGACGTACAAGGGATAATTTACCCATAATCCCTGAGCTAGTCAGCACAAGAGCCACCTTTTGTTTGGCCACACATTACACTTAATCCGAACACATGACCTACCAGATCCCTACTTATTACATGGTGGTTCTTCTTCTTCACGACAATCAGAGCACACTAATCTATACAAATCTACCTGGACTAAAGTAATCACTGCCTTCCCCCTGCAAACGTAGCAATATCAAATAATTTACTATATAAGAGAGATGTCTGTCTGTGTGTGTGTCTGTGTGTCGCCATTTTCTCAGGAATGGCTGAACGGATCTTCGTCAAACTTTCAGAGGTTCATCAGTGAGTGCCTGGGAGTGTTTTAGGTTAAAAAAAAAACATTGAAAAAAACAAGACCTTTATTTTTCGAGTTTTTTTTTTTTTAATCGCTCGATATTGCCTAATCGCTCGATTTTTAAATTAATGACAGTTGTATACAAGTACACATTCACATAAATAAAAAACAATCACCAGACATTTGAATACAAATAAATCAAACAATTCCGGAAGTGTACGAAGTTGGTTGTATGGCTTCTTCTTCTTCCTAATCGGCATCACACTTTCCTCAGAAACGTGATGAATGCCACATTCACCCCATTCACCCACCAGGCCAGCATATAGATGAACCCCATTCCTCTCCTGCCTCCCCCTCTTCCCCTTACTCTCCTGCCTCCCCCCCCCCCTCCCCCTCTTCCCCTTACTCTCCTGCCTCCCCCCTCCCCCTCTTCCCCTTACTCTCCTGCCTCCCCCCCCCCTCCCCCCTCCAGAAGTAAATTCCTGCGTGGGGCTAGTGTGAAAAAATTCTGACTCAACCCGGGACTCGAACCCAGGAACTCATCACTTACGCAGTGACAGCCCACTGAGCTCCTCCCCTCCCCCCTCTCCCCCCTCCCCTCACCTTCCCCCCTCCCTCCCCCTTCCCCCCTCCCCACCCTTCCCCACCTCCCCCTCCCCCACCGCCCCCTCCCCCACCTCCCCCCTCCCCACTCTCCCCCCTCCCCTCCCTTTCCCACCTCCAGACCCTAATGACCCAAATGACCCAGAGGACTTAAAAGACTGACAAGTCCCTGAAAACCCAAAATACCCCAAAGACACCAAGACCCTTAAAGATCCAAAGGACCAGAAAAACCCAAAAGACCCTGAAGACCCAAAATTCTCCAAAGACCCATGAAGACACTGAATACCCAAAAGACCCCAAGACCATTAAAGACCCAAAAGACCACAAAGACCCAAAAGGCTCTGAAGACTGTTAAAGACTCTGAAGACTCTTAAAGACCCAAACGACCACAAAGACCCAAAATACCCCGAAGACCGAAAGGATAGAAAAGACCCAGAAGACCTCAAAAGACCCCAAGACCCAAAATATCCAAAAGACCCTTAAAGACCAAGAAGACCCCAAAAAACCCATAGACCCTTAAAGACCCAAAATATCCCAAAGACCCAAACAATCCAAAAGACCCCAAAAAGCTCCTGAAAGACCCTGAGGACCCAGGGACCCTAAATTACCCCGAAGACACAAAATACCCTGAAGACCCTTAAATACCCCAAATATCCAGATCGAGGACCCAAAATACTCAAATGACTCAAAAGACTGAGGGGACCCAAAAAACTCAAATGACCCAAAAGACACCGATGAACCAGAACACCCAAAATACACAAAAGACGCTGAAGACACCAAGGACCCAAATGACCCAGAGGACACAAAAGACCCCAAGGACACAAAAGACCCCAAGGACTTTGAAGACCCAAAAGAAGAGTAATTATGCCTCTTACATTGGAATTGTAGACGGTGGCTTGCAAACTGAGCCTCAAGGTCGGTGTACAGAAGCGTTATTTTTTAATCACAATAAATACGAGGCACAGGGTCAGCATGGATATGTGTACTTGTAGCGGTTACCGGAAGCATGACACAATTATCTGGCACCGGCCGATGATGCAACCGGCGAGCGGTCACTTGTCCGGACTCGCCCGGGTGTGTCCAGATTTGCCTTTCCCGGGCGAACACTTGTCTTGCATACCACGCCCCGTTGAGAGGCGTGGCTTACCTTTTTTGCATACCATGCCCTGCCTGAGAGGCGTGGCTTTTGTGTGTTGAGTTTGCCTTATAAAGTGCCGCCCGTTCGATGGGCTGATTCAGTGCTTTTGAGTTCTTTCGTGTTGAGCTAAAATGAATAACTCGGTGAAACTTCGTACCTGTGTCGTCCATTTTGTCTGGCTTTATCGTGCGAGCACAGCGAGCACAATTGGTGACCCCTTTCTAAGAACACGGCGATGGAGTCAGCTGTAGCTTTGAAGCTCCCGGGCTTTTGGGAGTCGCACGCGGCCGTCTGGTTTGCTCAAGCGGATTCTTAATTCGCCCTGCGGAAGATTACGGAGGACACGGTGCGCTACCACCATGTGGTCTCGGCGCTCAATGCCTCCACCGCTGCCCGGGTCCTGAGCTTCCGACAGCACCCGCCGAACGCCGACAAATACGACGCGCTCAAAGGCCTACTCCTCGGTGCGTTTGGACTCACGGAGACCGAACGCACGCGACAACTACTCGACCTCCCGGAGCTAGGCGAGGCCCGTCCATCCGAACGCATGGACCACATGCTTGCTCTTCTCGGTGACCACAGCCCGGACTTCCTCTTCCGCGAGCTGTTCCTCCGGCGGCTACCCGGGCAGGTACGATTAGCTTTGGCTAACTCGCCCATCACGGACTCTCGCGCCCTGGCCAAGGAAGCCGATAAATTTTTCTCGGCCAGGAGACACGTCGGAGCGGCCGCCTGGGACCCTGGGCCGACCGAGGCAATGACCGGCGCCACCACCGGCCGAGTCCGTGCCACTGACGGCAGCGGCCGCCGCGACGCCCCATCGACCGAAGCCGACGCGACTGCCGGAGCCTCCACCAGAGCGGACCATGTGCTATTACCACGCCAGGTTCGGGCAGAAGGCCAGAACGTGCCACCCACCGTGCACTTTTGGCGGGTCGGGAAACGACCAGGCCGGCGCTCGCTGCCTGCCATGAGCGTCGGCCATTCAGGCAGCCTTTGTTTATCATGGACACAGAGTCCGGGCGGCATTTTTTGTGTGACACCGGCGCTCAGCTGAGCGTGATACCCGCCTCGGTGCAGGACAAACAGGCAACGCTGTGTGGCCCCACCTTGGTCGCCGCAAAAGGCTCCTCCATCCGCACCTTCGGTTCGCGCAGCGTCGCATTCTGCTTCCGGGGCCAGCGCTTCAGGTGGGACTTCATCACGGCGAACGTGCCCATGGCCTTGCTGGGTGCAGATTTTCTTTGCATGCATGGGCTTTTGGTCGACGTCAAACGGCGTCGGCTCATCACGCGGAGACCTTCAGCTCGCTCGCTTGCTCATTGAGCGGCTCCGCTCCGACCAATCTAGCCTGCGCGCTCCCGACCGCGGACAATTTCACCTGCCTACTCGCCGAGTTTCCCGCCCTCACGCAGCCGACGTTTTCGGCCGTCGCCGTCAAGCACGGCGTCGAACACCACATCCCGACCACAGGTCCACCGGTCTACGCCAGGGCTCGCCGCCTCGACCCGGCCAAACTCACCGTGGCGAAGGCGGAATTCGACGCGCTGGAGCGATTGGGCATTGTGCGGCGCTCGAATAGCGCGTGGGCCTCGCCCCTGCACATCGTGCCCAAACCGGGTGGCGGATGGCGACCATGCGGCGACTACCGCCGCCTCAACGACGCCACCACCCCCGAACGGTACCCGATACCACACATACAGGACTTTTCCGCCTGTTTGGCGGGGCGGGTGATCTTTTCCAAGGTCGACCTCATTCGGGGCTACCACCAGGTACCCGTCCGGAAGGCCAACGTGCCGAAGACAGCGGTAATTACACCTTTTGGCCTCTTCGAGTTCCTTCGCATGCCGTTCGGCCTTAAGAACGCGGCCCAGGCCTTCCAACGGCTGATGCACAGCGTGCTGCGCGACCTCACCTTCCTTTTCGTCTACTTGGACGACATTTTCGTCGCCAGCACTTCCCAGGCGGAGCACCTCATCCACCTGCGCATGCTTTTTGAGCGCCTCGGCCAGCACGGCCTCATCATCAACCCGGCGAAATGCCAGTTTGGCGTAACGGCTGTCAACTTCCTGGGGCACCGCATCACGAAGCGTGGGGCCGTCACGCTGCCTACCAAGGTGGAGGCAGTCACAAGTTTCCCGCGCCCCCGCTCCATCAAGGCCCTACAGGAATTTTTGGGGAATGGTAAATTTCTACCACCGGTTCGTGCCTCGCGCCGCCCAACTCATGCGCCCCCTGTACGAAGCCCTCTGGGGCAAGCCGGCCAAGCACGACGTCGCCTGGACCCAAGGGATGGATGAGGCGTTCACGGGCGCTAAGCTGGCCCTCACCAACGTGACCATGCTGGCGCACCCGGCGCTCGACGCACCCATCGCCCTCACCACGGACGCTTCCGACTACGCGGTGGGCGCCGTGCATGAACAGTGGGTGAACGGGGCTTGGCAACTGCTGGCCTTCTTCAGCCGGCAGCTTCGCCCTAACGAGCGCAAGTATAGCGCTTTCGACCGCGAGCTCCTCGGCCTTTACCTGGCCGTTCACCACTTCCGCCATCTTTTAGAGGGCCGCCCGTTCACGGCGTTTGTGGACCACAAACCCCTGGTCTTCGCCATGGCCAAGGTTACGGAGCCGTGGTCGGCCCGCCAGCAGCGCCACCTCTCCGCCGTGTCCGAATTTATGACGGACACCCGGCACGTCGCGGGCAAGGACAACGCTGTGGCCGATTGCCTCTCCCGGTCCGGCGCGAACACCGTCCGCCTGGGTGTGGACTTCGCCCGCATGGCGGCCGACCAGACCGCCGACCCCACGGTGCAAGCCCTCCGGACAGCCGACACAGGCCTGTGGTTGGCCGACGTCCCCTTTGAGGACACAGGCACAGTTCTCCTGTGCAACCTCGCCCCATCGTGCCCACTGGATGGCAGTGGCACATTTTTGACGCCCTCCACGGCCTTTCCCACCCGGGCCGGAAAGCGTCGCAGATGCTCGTGGCAGCAAAGTTCGTCCGGCACGGGCTCCGTAAGGACGTCCGCGACTGGGCCAACGCCTGTGTCGCCTGCCAGCGTGCGAAGGTCCACCGGCACACCCAAGCCCCGTTGGCACCATTCGACGTGCCCGCGCGGCATTTCGACCACGTCAATGTGGACCTGGTGGGACCCCTTCCCTCCTCGCGGGGTTTCACCCACCTCCTCACGATGGTGGACAGGACCACCAGGTGGCCGGAGGCTGTCCCGCTGGCGTCAACAACATCCGCCGACGTGGCGCAGGCCTTCATTGGCACCTGGATTGCCCATTTCGGTGCGCCCTCGGACATCTCCTCCGACAGAGGCCCGCAATTCGCCTCCGAGCTTTGGGGTGCGGTTGCCCAGGCCTTGGGGATCAAGATACACCGCACCACGGCCTACCACCCCCAAGCCAACGGCTTGTGCGAGCGGTTCCACCGCTCGATGAAGGCCGCTCTCAGGGCCAGCCTCCAGGACGACGGTTGGGCCGACAGGCTCCCGTGGGGCCTATTGGGCCTCCGAACGGCCCCTAAAGAGGACCACCAGGCTTCCACCACCGAGCTGGTCTATGGCCAGCCACTGCGCGTGCCGGGCGAGTTCATCCTTGACGCCACCGGCCCCTGGTCCGCGGCTCGCCAACGCTCGGTCCTCCAGGAGGCCGCCAGGAGGTTTGCCCCCGTGCCCACGTCCCACCACGGCTGCCCCCAACCCCACGTCGCCCCAGCACTTCGCACTGCGGAGTACGTTTTTATCCGGCACGACGCACACCGAGGACCGCTCCGGCTGCCGTACGATGGACCTTTCCGGGTCCTGAAGAGGGACGACAAGTCGTTCATCATCGACATCGGCGGCAAGCCGGACAGCATCTTCGTGGACCGCCTCAAGCCGGCCCATTTGGACCTCGACCAACCTCCACGGTTGGCCCTTCCTCCACGACGGGGCCGTCCCCCGTCCGTCAACCAAGCCCCCCGCCCGACCATCCACCGCCACGCCACCTACCACCCCCACACGAATCGCCAGGGGTCGTTTCGGCCGGGTCATCAAGACCCCCCTCAAACTGACTCTTCCGGTGCATGTTAATTCTGGGGAGGCGCATGTAGCGGTTACCGGAAGCATGACATAATCACCTTGCACCGGCCGATGACGCAACCGGCGAGCGGTCACTTGTCCGGAGGACTCGCCCGGGCGTGTCCAGACTTGCCTTCCCCGGGCGAAGACTTGGCTTACCTATTTGCATACCACGCCCCGCCTGAGAGGCGTGGCTTTTAAGTGATGAACTTTACTTATAAATTGCCGCCCGTTCGATGGGCTGATTCAGTGCTTTTGAGTTCTTTCGTGTTGAGCTAAAATAAATAGCTGAGTGAAACTTCGTTCCTGGTGTCGTCCATTTTGTCCGGCTTTATCGTGCGAGCATAGCTCCCACAGTGCACTGATTCGAACAAAACTTGGTGGGCATGTTGGGTGTGTGACAAGGACGAATTAATTGGATTTTGGTGAAGATCAGATCAGGATCTGGATACGAGAATTTTTTTAAATATTTTTGTAACCGGGTGGTTAAAAAAAACCGTTAACTCGCACCGGAAGGTAATATAGTCCCGCGAGAGTTAGTGTTGGCCACGCCCATTGGAAGCGGAAATTACGTCGCCTGAGCACTGAATTGAAAATACATATATAGAACGCTCATACTCACAGAACTCAAATAGACGTAGAAGACTATGCCCGTTCACGACACACACACAGCGGTGGCCCCGCTCACGCGCTCACGCCGCCATTTTAGTTAGCGCAAGAACTGAATAGGCGAACGTGTGCGCTAGCTAGGCCTAGTGGAAGTGGATGAGTGGACGTGAATTTTTATATTGGACGGTGTTGTGTTGCTTTTAAACACTATTTTATGAATTCTATTCATAATTTAAATCTCTGTCGAAGCATTTTCCTGGCATCTTGACATAGTTTATCCGAATTCCCCGGTAGTTTTCCATTTCATCTCTAGCTGCTAATCTCTCACTCCTTACTATTTGCTGGTTCTTGTACCCCCTCTCCCTCTCTTTCTCTTGCTGCCTATTGCTCCTTTCTCATGTACTTTTTACCACTCTCTCCCTCCTTCTCTTTCCTGCTCCTCTCTTCCTCTATTATTTTCCAGTTCTCAACATAATTGTCTCTCCAGCTCTAAAAACAAACACACAACCCCCCCCCCCCCCTCTCTCTCTCTCTCTCTCTCTCCCCCTTTCCACTCCCTTCTCATGCCAATTCTCAGTATGATAGTTTCTCCATCACAGAACTTGACTTTTTTTGCTCTCCACTACCCTCTCCCCCCCCCTCCTCCCCCTCATTCCTGTTCCCTTCTCTCACTCTACTATCTTCCCCTTCTGGTCATGTTTTTACATCTTCCCTTCCTCCCCCTCCCTCCCCCCCCCCCCCCCCCCACACACACTCACTCTCTCTTTCTCTCTCTCTTTCTCTCTCTCTCTCTCGCTCTCTCTTTCTACTATATGCTCTCTCCCTCTCTCTTTCTACTATTTGTTAATTCTTTAAATCTATTCTATGAATATATAATGATGAATGCAATTTAATATGCACGTTAAAACACAAGAACAAACATGAATATTTTTCTTAGTTTTCTAGTAATGTATTTTCCAATATTTCCATTCAGTCAAAATACAATACAGATATATATATTTCCCGTAGAAAAAGCATTAAAAACATATGATAAATGCTAGTACAAGTAATTTTGCCCAAGTCAAGTCTCTCGGAAAAACAAAATTGATTTGACAATATCGGGAGCAATTTGGCATCAAAGAACTAACATTTTCCATAAACAGGTAAAAATGCTCGACTGAGGAAAATAATTGACCTATGCAAGATTGTATTGGGCAAAGTTAACAGTTCAAAATGTTTGCACAGTGAAGTATATTGTACTGGAGTATTCAGTACTTGTGTTACAAACAATAATGATGCCATTACAACATGTGAATGTCATTTTCACAAGCCATCCGAAGAAATCTCTGTATAAAAGCTCACTGGTGTTTGAACAAGATTAATTTTGATAATTGTTTTCTTACAAATGGTCCACTCAACTTCTCATTCTTCAATCGGGCAAGATGATGCATTCGGATCTTGACGTACGATGAAGCAATACGCTTTATGAGAATGTACACATGATTCTTATCTGCCTCGCAATCAAACATATGATCGGACAGGGAACCAAAAATGGTGTGGCAATTCACTTCGGCAAGAACAGCAGATGAAATGGCCTGAGTAAGACGAGACGCTTGAGGGAGTTCACCTCCAGTCACACTTAGAATCCTCTGGAAACACCTCTCTGTTGTTTTACAGTACGGTCAAAGCACTCAGCATCAAAATGATCCGAGCATAGGCTGGCATACTTGCTGGGTGTCCACTTGTCCCTCCTCATCTTTACGAGCCATTCTTTCTGAAGGGTTGAACCATCCTTGGGAAATCTATATTCAAAAGAAAAGACAAAATTTGTGAGCCCCCTTGGGTCTTTGCCCCCCCCCCCCCAACCAAAACTGCTTCCTACGCGCCTGCCCCCCCACATGTTTTCTACACTCTATATACGGTACAGTGTCCGAAAATTCAATCACTAGACCATACTCTAGCCCCCAATATTTTTTGCTTGGCGACATTGTACACACAGCAAGGGAAATACTTTATCAAGCTTTATTTCTTTTATCAGTTAAACTCGTAATGTTATCTTGGCTCTCACCCTACATTATGATTAACTAGGGCAAATGGGCACAGATTGCACTCACTCACGCGTCACACCAATATTTTCCACAAAGTAACAATTACTAACGATAAAGAAAGCGATTACAAAATACAACCCTATTAGTCTAATTAGACGACAAATGTTAACCTAGATCCTTGATAACTGAACATGTTTATGCATCTCCTAACAGCCCAAAATTGTGTGTGGCTCAACAAAATTGGGAGAGAAGAGATTAAGAGCTAGAGTCCTTAAGTTCAAGCAAAGGCACGGCCTTTGGTTCAAGTCAAAATGCACTGACAAATCCGCAAACACACACACACACACAAACACACACAAACTAACAGATGGGACTACATAAACGAAAAACTACATCTGTGCATAACGTGAAAGTTTAACTAGAGTTTGGCGAGTAAACTCTTCATAATTAAGAAAAATAAATTACTTACCTGTGGAATGTTTTCCCAGAACCTTTCACAAGTCGATTTGTACAGTTTATTGCAGCACAAGAAGGCATATTGCTGATATTTGTTGAACATTCACACTGCTCATGTTAACAATAGGCCTATCTGTACGCAGAAAGCGGAGGTGTCTTGCGCTAACTAAAATGGCTGCCGCGTTGCGGCGGAGGGGCCACACAGCGGCCTGCATAGGGATTCTACGTCTATTTGAGTTCTGTGCTCATACTCCGTGAAAAGTGTAGCCGCCGTGTCGCCATCTTGGTTTGCACGACTCGACCGACTCACTTCGCGGATCTCGTTTGTTTTGAAGGTGTCCCAGATTTTAAAAGCCAGACAACTGTTAAAATGCCATTTTGTGCGGCAATAAACTGCTCAAATCGGTTACGGAAGGGTTGTGGAAAACGCATGACGCATGCCCGGTTACTTGGATGATTATATACCTGCTACTGTAGTGAATATACTGTGGTGACAAAATCATGTGACATACAAAAACAAACATTACATGTACACACGTTGTACACACAGACATGTACATTCTCCCGGCTGCTCACTCTGCCAACCATTTGGGCCTACTTAATAACGTTGATTACATTTCATCACTTTAGTTTGCATTATTTTGATACGTAATAAAAGGACAGCTAAATTCATGTTTTCAATTTTGACCAAAAACAAATCATTGTGAAATAATTCGGACAGACTCTTCGCAAGTTTCATGAAAATGTCCCCAGTTCTTCACGCTCCCAAATTAACAATATTTGTTGTCGAATTTTTTTTTGTGAAAAGGAAAGGATAAAGGAAAGTGTTGTAGTAACTGTGATAGGTTTCCTATTGAAAAACGATCGCACAAAAGGTGAAAAACGCAATCGCTTTTCGCTCTGAATTACGTGCAAACGCATGACGGAAATCACCATCGCCCAGCATCGAGTGCCAACCAAGATGGCGCCCGGTGGCTACATCTCCACCTGTGTGGTGTGAATGGCCATGGTCATTCTATATATTTTCAGTTCAGTGAGCGTGAGTAGGCGTGGGCGTGACGTTTGACCTTTGCCACTCTCGGTTACCTATTTTTCCTTTTTTTTTTGTATACGAGATCGAGGCTCGTGTAAGAGCTAACTAACATCAATCACAAAAAAAACCGACACACAAAACATACAATAAAGGGAGCGGGAGACAAGATGGGGAGAGAGAGGGAAGCACACAAGTACAACAGCAGAGAACACGGACATCGGGACTTTAACGTGACAGGAGAAACACTGTGATCCTGGGTCAGGTGGAGTGGTGGACTCCTATGGAGGAGGGGTCCTATTGTATGAACATGCATTGTGGCCCTTCGGGGTCAGGATGCATGTGTTTTGAATGACCATGTGCTTCAGCCTTTGGGTTGAAGTGCATGTGTATGCTAATGGGACAGCCTTGATAGATGGTGTGGTTTGGCCATGGGGTCAAGGTGCACGTCCAAGGCTGTTTAAATGTTTGATTTTTTTAAACCTTTTTTATTATAAAAAAAGGCGCCTCATGAGCAGGGACATCGGGAGGTCTGTGGGAGGGAGAGGGCTGGGGGGGGGGGGGGCGAGGCCTTGTCTAGTTACCACAGTCAGTGTGAGGGCGACTTTGTTTGTGAATTGCTGATTAAAATTCCAAAGTTTCAATTTTGCGACTTAACAGCAAAATCAATCCAGTTGAGTAACCCCGAGTGAATTTGTGTGTCCAAGTTCACCAGGAAACATTTTAGAGACGGGGGAGCCAGCAGGGTCATTCCGTCTGTGGTATATAGATTACAGTAGATCTATGATCAGGCCTGAGGAACATCGGGGAAGTGTTCAGTACTTTAGCAAGATGGTGATTCTTCACCGTTGAGTGATAGGGCTAAAAGCGATATGTAGCATGATTGCCATGATATTTCAAAAAGTTGTGGAGAGGTTATGACAAAACCTGGTGGATAGGTTGGTCAGGTGACAAGAACAAGCCAATTAGATTTTGCTTCAGGTCTGAATCCAGATCCAACCTATCAGTGGGTTACAAAATGTAAACTGTTTTATCTGGTGGAGGGATGCGCTCTACCGAGTTCCGTGCTAGTTGATAATGAACACAACCTTGGATTGGGTTCCAACGACTTGCTCGGCGGCATGGATTACAAGTAAACAACACTGCAGGATTATTGTGATATCCATGGGAAGAAACAAGCAGGGAGTTATAGAAAAGCGAAACGTCATGACGTCACTCGTTGTTTCGGGTGGTGAGCAGGGTAGACAATGTGAAGAAGAAGAAGAAGTCAGTAATTAATTCATTAATATTCAATCGATCATAGCAGATATAAAGGCCATTCGTTTAAATTAAATCTCACTTCAGCGATTGGTCGCTTGAGGTAATCTGATACTGATGGTTTAGTTGAGCAAATATTGGCGGCATTGTTGAGAGAACGAGTTTGTTCAGTTGACGTCATGACGTGTATTTAGTTTCTCTTCTCAGACGTTTGTTAAACAATTTTCACCTCCAACGACTTGATGATCAGTGATCACGCTCGGGTTTATTTTTATGTTTAGTGTAAAAGAAAATCGGCGGGTACAAGCCCGAGACAGAGTGCGGCGGTGATACGGTGACTGTTTGAAGGAGGAAGAGGAAGAGTCGAGGCTCGCTACTCGTGACGCACATCCTCAGACGAGGATTCGCTTTCGCTTGGAAACACTTTTCCGGGAAAGGACGGAAACAAACAAAAAAAAGGAACAGTAAAGGTACGTTGAGCACTGCGACGACATGGCCGGCACGGATTCGTGGTTCGTCCGTGCTTTCCATGATCTATGTGAAAAGGGAGCTTCGCTGGAACTGCAGCAGCTGCTCGGCTTCGGGAGCGAGACCGGGAGCAACCTACAATCCCACCGAGAGCACTTCGTGTTGGGAAGTTTGAGTGACGGCGCGTCGTGCCGGGTCTTCGCCAAGACCGGGCTGCGCGTGTGCCCCTTGTACGGTGCTGGGAAATGCGTGGACGGCAATTGTCCCAAGTTGCACGTCTGCCGGTTGTTCATTGTCGGTGCCTGCAAGTACGGGTGAGGACTTGCAAGCACCATTGCTTTCGGCCACGATGTGGGTAGATTGATGGATTATGGATTAAATAACGGCACGTCGTTTTGTGTCTGCGTAAATCATTGTGTACGTAATTTGTAGACAACGCCGTCTGGAAAGTTGGTTTAGTTTCTTGCAAAAGCAGAAGTTTCCAGGCTTGATCGCGTGTCGTGTCGAATCTCGATACAGTCAGCGCACAAGTCAGCCTTACCGTATACATGGTTCGCTTGAGTGCTGATGCAGCGACACACGTTCTCAAATTATTTGTACATTCAATAATTTTGTGATTATTAATCAAATTGCAGGAAGTGTAGTGTTTCTTGAATACTCGCTCTTTGTTATACCAACATATCTCAATGGGAATTAGAATATTGGCGTAATGTTTCTAACTTATCAACATGGTCCTGGCAGATCTGTGTAAATAGCATGTTGATATATGATGGAATTAACAATTTGAAAGGTGTCCTTATTGATACTGTAAGTGTAAATCAATCAAACCCAATATTAACTAGACGGTATTCATAGAATACTTGCCCCACCCCGTTTTGAGAAGGACTTGTTGCATGCCAACTCTTCTGTTTGTTTTTTTTAAGGTTGTTTTTTTTCTTTGATCCAATATGGCTGTCAGACCAGTGACTGATGACGTCACTTTTATGAAACTATATTTCCCATGGGTACTTGGGTAGTTGATCAATTATTTAGGTAGTAGATTGCAGACAGTGTTACGTGTTGCCTCCCCAAACTCCGGTTACGGTGCCCCTCAGTCTCAAGCCGGAACACGGCAGAAAGATTTGTTATTTTGAGTGTTCTAATAAACCATCTCGGTTCTAATAAATCATTTGGGGAGATCTTGCGAGATCTTGGAGACGACGTCACGGATTTTCGAAGCTCCACACGGTCTCCACGTTTTCAAAGTTAAGTCACTGTTCACAATTGTATTTTGTCGAAACTGTATTTAACCTTCAGTGTGTGAACCTACAGTGTGCCCCTTGGAAGTTTCTCGGTGTTTATCTTTCATAAATTAATCATTTCTGTTTGCCGCGCCGCGTGTGAGGCCTTGCAGCTTCAGGCTTCCCCCGTCAAATTGTGTTCCTTCCTTCGCTGTTTTTGCTAGGTTTTTTGATTTTCCCTTCTCCCCCAAACTTCCCCAAACATCTATTCTTTGTCTAACGTTGTAACCCCCACCCACCCACCCCCTCACCCCCCACCCCCGAAAAAACAAAAAAACAAAAAACTTTTATTCCCCTTTCTCCTCGTGTGCTTTTGTCCCATCGTGCGCCTCTGTCCATGTGTGATGTTCCACCCCGCCCCCATTATCCCCTTGCCTTCCACCTTTTCCCCTGTTCACGTGACTCGTGGTTGTCCCTCTCGGCTCCCTCTCCCCGTTGGTATTTGTGTGAATATAAGATTGTTCTTCACGGTTCTGTTTAAATATGTTTAAACTTTCCCCTGCAGTGTTTTATTCAGTGGTTTATTACAACACGCTGTTTTTCTTCCTCTTTAAAAGCCTCCTTTCAATTTCCTGTTCAACTCATTCCATTTCAAAAAAATATTCAATCTCTTATAATTCTTTCTCACTACATGCTCTAAATTCTCATTCATTCCACCCCTCCTCCATCGTTCTTAAACGGATCGCTAACTTGAAAATCACAACAAACCCAATTTGTTATAAATGTTCATCTTTCATTAATCATCCACTTTCTAAACTCCCCCCTTGCCCCTCCCCTCCAAATCTCCCCCCTTGCCCCTCCCCTCCAAATCTCCCCCCTTGCCCCTCCCCTCCTAAACTCCCCCCTTGCCCCTCCCCTCCTAAACTCCCCCCTTGCCCCTCCCCTCCAAATCTCCCCCCTTGCCCTTCCCCTCCTAAACTCCCCCCTTGCCTTTCCCCTCCTAAACTCCCCCCTTGCCCCTCCCATTCAAAACTCCCCCCCAACCATCCCTCCCAAATTCTCCCTCCTCCCACCTCCTTCTCAAAGCTGCCTCCTCCCCACTTCGTCTCCCTTCTATCTCATACCTCCACCTCCCCCAACCTTCTACTTTCCTCTGCCCCCCCTCAAACAACTCCTCACTGTGCCTCATCACCATCAAACCTTTCGTCCTCCTCATCCTTCCCTTTCTTGTAACTCTTCTGTAATCTCTGACACACTATCAACTGCTCTTCCTACCTCCCCCTCTCATCCTTCATCTGACCCTACCCCTGTCCTGCACCCAATGCTCCCCCTCTCACCTCATTAACGGTATGGACCTCAAACATCCGGGGCCTTCGCTCAAACCTGATTGATCTTTCTCCATTCAGGTTGCTTCTGACAATCCAGACTTGATCTGCTGATCTGCTTAACAGAAACTTTCCTCCTTCAAGATGTCTCTGATTCCTTAATATCTCTTCCTGGTTACTCCTTCCTCCGGTATGATAGACCTGAGCCTCGTCCTGGTGGTGGGGTGGCTATCTTTATCAAAAACTCTCTTCCTCACTCTCCTTGCACTGCCCTCTCTCCACCCCACTCCCAGGAGTACCTCTGGCTACGGCTTCCTCTCCGCTCCCACCTTTTGTTCATATGTGTTCTGTACCGTCCTCCAAATAGTGATGACTCTATTTACATTTCGCTGTCGGACAACATGGACCAACTTCTGTCAACTCATCCAAACTCTCTCTTCCTCATATGTGGTGACTTCAACTGCCATCATGCCAGCTGGCTGGGTGTGGGTTCATCTCTCACCAGCCATGGCACCTCAGCAAAGGACTTCTGCGACTCATTGGGACTGACACAATCTGTCAATTTCCCGACCCGGATCTCAGTCAATGGAGTATCTTCTCTTCTGGACTTGGTTATGACTAACTTCCCTGCAAATGTCTGCTGCTCTTCTGCTCCAGTCGGTTCTTCTGATCATGTGCTTATTAAAGTGGACATCTCTCTGGCCATTCTCGGAGAGCCTCCTCAGCGCCAACGAGTCTGGCATTTCACTCAGGCTGACTGGCATGGTCTGCAAGCAGCCATCAATCATCTGGACTGGTCTCCCATCTCGACTGCCTCTGACATCAATTCTTCCTGGGAATTCTTCCAAAGCAATCTGCTCTCTCTCTCTCATGCACAGATTTATCCCTTCTCGTCTTCAGTTGTCTTACCCTTCCTCCCGTCCATGGGAAACTGAATCTTGTGGTGAGGCAGTTGCCCTGAAACAACTTGCCTTTGCCTTTTGGAAGGCAAATCCAACTGAAGGCAATCTCAGTTCCTTCCACCAAGCTCGGAACAAGGGTGTGTCTACTCTCAGGAGTGCCAGGAAGCACTATCTCTCCACACTCAAGATTGAACTCTCAAACCTGTCTCCTTCCTCCAATTCCTTGTGGCATCTGGTCAAATCCGTTTCTGGTGTTTGTGCTCCCTCCTTCCCCCCCCCCCCCCCCCTTACCTCAAATGGCTACACAGTTGACACCGCATGTGACAAAGCCGAATGCCTCAACTCTGTGTTTGCCTCAAAATCTTGTGTCCCAAACCCATCTCTCTCTGTTCCCACCTTTCCCAGTCAAACCCAACTGCTCCTGGACTCTGTGTCCTTCTCTCCTGGCAAGGTGGAGAAGTTTTTGTCAAACCTCGACTCTGATTCTGCAACTGGACCAGACGGCATCAGCCCACGGGTCCTAAAATCCTGCTCTGCCGCTCTATCTCACCCTCTCTCTGTTCTTTTCACCCTCTCTTTTGCTCAAGGTCATCTGCCACCATCTTGGAAATCAGCAAACATTACCGCTTTACACAAAAAAGGTGCAAAAACAGATCCTTGCAACAACAGACCAATCAGCCTGCTTCCAATTATCAGCAAAGTCATGGAATCCATCATTGCTTCGGATATCAAATCCTTCCTCTTCTCCAATGGCTTGATTTCTGATCATCAATTTGGATTCAGACCAGGTCATTTTACTCTGGACATGTTGCTTCTGCTGTCTCAACAATGGATGGAGGTCCTCAATGCCAAACAGGAAATCAGAGCTGTCTCACTTGACATATCACGTGCCTTCAATACGGTCTGGCACCCAGCTCTGCTCACCAAACTCTCCTTCGATGGTATCCATGGAAATCTCCACTCATGGCTTGCAGACTTCCTCTCTGGTCATAGGCAACGTGTGGTCCTGAATGGATTTCTCTCATCTCCCCTTCCTGTTCTGGCTGGAGTTCTCGGTCCTGTGCTATTTCTGGTCTTCATCAATGATCTCTCTGACTCTCTGGAAAATCCTCTCTATCACTTTGCTGATGACTCCACTATCTGCCGCTCCATTCCTCATCCCTCAGATCAGCAGTCTGCAGCCTCCTCACTCTCTGCAGACCTGGACAAAATCACAGACTGGTCAAACAAGTGGAACATGTCTTCAATCCTGACAAATCTCACACTCTTACAGTGTCTCTCCGAAAGGACCGACTGGAAAACCCTCCCATATACTTTCTCAACAATCCTCTCCAAGAAGTTCTGTCGCTCAAGATTTTGGGTCTCACTATCTGCCATGATCTTTCTTGGGAAAACCACATTTCCAAGCTGGCCTCCAAAGCCAGTCACCGACTGGGCATCCTCCGTCATGCGAAGTCCTTCCTTGGCACACCTGAGCTCCTCACCACATACAAGGCTTTCATCCGCAGCTCAATGGAATACTGTTCCCCCCTCTGGGCTGGTGCTCCTGCCTCACACCTAGCTCGGCTTCACGCTGTTGGAACCAAAGCTTTCAGAATCATTGGAATCTCCTGCGATGAAGTTAACTCCGAGGGCCTTTCACTCACCGCAGGCAGGCTGGTGGTCTTTCTGTCTTCTACCAACTCCTCTCCGGCCTTGCTCCCCCAGCTCTCTCTGTGCTCTGTCCCCCAAATATTCCTTCAGGTCGCACAAGATCTGCCTACAACCCTCTTATGGTTAAACTGCCAAAATCTAGGCTCTCTGCTCACCTTCAGTCTTTCATTCCCCTCTTCTCCCGCCTCTGGAACAAACTCCCCCACTCCCTTCAATCCCACTCCTCCCTCCAGGTCTTTAAAACAGCTGTTCACCACCATGACCCCCATCCAAAACCTTGATCTTTTCTACCCCCGCTAATTCACCCCAGATACACTTTTTTTTTTGGAAATCCCAACTTCTTTCCTGGAAGTCCTTGCAGTGTTCATATGTTTTATACGTCTCCCACCTCCCCCCCAAGCCCTCCCCCTCCCACATTTCTCCCGATGTCCCTGCTCTCAAATGTTGTGTTTGTGTCCTTCCCCCTCTCTCCCCATCTTGTCTACCGCTCCCCTTATTTTTCGTGTTTTATGTGTCAGTTTGACGTTTTGTGTGATTAATGTTAGCTCTTTCACGAGCCTCGATCTTGTATACAAAAACAAAACAAAAAAAAAACATGGTAAAACCACACCAATGCAATTGTAGAACAAAACAAGTAATTGTATTAAGAACTCTCACATACACAATAATAACACTATGAAAGAAAGTACAATGAAAATATCACTTGCATCAAATGAACAATACATATGATGGTATCATCATTCCACAATGCTCTGAAAGCAATAAACTCACGGCATGACAAACGTGAGTGGAATGTAACATTCCCCAAATTCCGTGCACGGATCCCCACGCTGGTTGAAGGTCGAAGTCGTACAGAACGGCAAATCAATAGGCAGGTATTGGCGTGGCTGTGGATAAGGAGTTACGAGGTGAGAGGTTGATATGGGAATTGGGCTAATATGGAATCCAACAGCAATCAACATGATGAGGTCGATATGGAAATTCCAACGACAAACACGATGCACCAGGCGGACGGTCTCCTCGAGGGAAAATAACGGTTTTGCCTGTAATGGCGGCGCTTGCTTTCCCTCCAACAATAGCTCACACCTGGTGATAAAACCTGAGACCCAGGTTTAATTGCAATCACAATATCTGACGATGTCGCGGGCATTCCCTTTCCTGGGAAGCCTCAACTCATTTGCGACCAATATCAAAAAAAAGTCAGCTCACAGCCTCAATGGGACTCACAGCTGTCTCCTCCTCTCCCTGCCGATCTCCTCCTCTCTCCTCTTCCGGTTTCTTTGCCGCGTTTTCCTTTTTCCTTCACAAACATTTATTTTTACCTTTTACTAAAGTCATCTCCATTTCACACAAAAATCTTAACAACAATATTACCTGAAACTAAAAATCCTACAAGTACATAATAAAAACAAAGGCGGAAGTGACAAATCCGTAACAACAGCAACCGCCCAGGGTGGTACTACTGTCCTGACTTAGGAGTGGTAAAGTTGTGCCCGGAACCATCTTACACTCTCCATGTCAGGATTGTGTTACGTGCTCCTCCCCGACCCCCTGGTCACGGTGTACCTCCGAGCCCCGAGAGGAGTCACGGCAGAAAAATGTGTTATTCTGTATGTCAAAGATCAATGGAGAAGCCACCCCAATTGTTACTCACAAACAAATATTGTATTAAGATCACACAAGAATAACAGTACAACAATAATAGTAATCAAAAGTACAATCAATATGTCCTATGATGGTACCATCAGTTTTGTAATATATAACTCACTGTGCTCCAAGTGAGTGAAACAAGAACATCCCCAATGTCTCTTATTCCCGGCTTCAAGCCCAAAGTTGATTCGCTCCAGCGATCGCCAGAACGATGTCCAATGGAGACCAGAAGCCCATGCGGATGGCAAGTACAGTCACACAGCCCCAAAGCTGCACAAAGGCGCCCTCAAGGCGACTGGGAAATCCCACCCTCGGGTATGGACTTTCACGGCTCACAGTCGGCGAACCGCAAATTAATCTTCAAGCCACGGTGCACACACACACGCCAGATACGTCTGAAAGCGGTGAAAACGGCTGACGAAGCAAAGACCTTGCTCGACGCGCGAGGCGCGTGGGTCAAAATGGCCGACGACCCGTTCCTGAGACGTAATGGCCCGGCGATAATTCTCCTCGGAATCCACTGCCAAAAACCTGACCCGCAGGTTGATCGGTCACAGCGATGACAACTCTGTCGCAGGGACCCCTTTCCCGGGAAACCCGAGAGTTCGCTAGTGACTCTTGCTCACCAACGTTCGCTCCAAACCACAAGAAGCTTGGCTCCTTCTTGTCCGACTCACTCGCTCTGCCCTCTTTTCTCTTCTTCCTCTTCGTCGTCCGGTTCCCGATCCGGTTTCCTGTTTCTTTCAACATTAAATTTTACCTTTTGAAAACAGTTCATGGACAATAATCCTTTTGAAAACAATAATAGTACATGGAATCAGAAATATTTACAGTGGATGCAAACCACCACAACGGAAGTGACGAATCCATAACAATTGCTGGTCTTACTTTCTGTCTCGCTCAAACTATAGATACCGGGCTAGCTTCAATCTCTTTCTTGCAAACAAACACCGTACGCTTTTCATCATACACTTTTCTTCTCTTTTATATAAGGCCTGGCCTCGATGAGGACTATATGCCTAGAGCCTCCAACATAAAAAGAAAATCGAGTTTCGCATTGATCGGTTAAGCCGTATCAAACAATAGGATTTTCAAAGATTTTCACATAGATCTAATATGGCTGCCCAGTGCCCAACCACATGACCTATGACATCATAAATTTACTCTCTGGCTCCCATTGGGTAGGGGATAATGTTTGTGAAGTTTCGTGTTGATCGGATAAGATTTGTTTTTCTATCCTGGATGGCTGCCTGACCATGTGACCAATGACATCATTTCACACTATATGCAGCAGTGGTGTCAGTTGACATTTGGAAAGTTTCACTTCGATAGGTTCAGCTTTCAGAGAAATAATTTTTTATTTTCCTTTGATCCAACATGGCTTCCAGACCATGTGACCTATGATTTATTTATGAACGCCATAGTTTCCCAAAGGCTTGGGCAACATGTGTGTGATAGTTTTCCTTGATCTGTCCAGCTGTTCTGGAGACCAGGATTTTTAAAGGTTTTAGGTTAAATCCAATATGGCTGCCAGGCCATGTGACCTATGATTTATTCATGGAACACCCTATATTCCCTAAGGCTAGAAGATCATATACATGAAGTTTCGCATCAATCTGGTTAGCTGTTCTGGAGAAGAAGATTTAAAAAATTTATGTTCAATCCAACATGGCTGCCAAATCACATGACCTATGATGTCATAAATTTAATTCTGTCGACCAAATTATCCCGAGATGACCTTCACATTTTCATACTGATCACATCAAGTGTTGTAATTGCCGAATTATGATGTCATAATGAAAGCACCAATGACATTATCATTAACATGTCTTATTCCCCATGGGGAGTACTTGACTGAGCCACGTTTCATTTTTTTTCCATGGAGAGGTTTCGGAGATATAGAGGTGCAAAGTTTTTCCAAGATGGCACCTGTACCACGACCTAGGACGTCATAATAATCACTAAAAAAAACTACAGTATGCACTCAGATGGTGAAAATTTTGTCAATCGGACCAAAGGTTGCTGAGAAAATTAATTTTTTTTGCCTCCACCTACGAAGTCGCTGGAGGCATTGTTTTCGGGTTGTCAGTCCGCCCGTCCGTCTGTATGGGCTAAACCTCGTTTTTTGCAGCAACCATATATCTGAGACGAAAATTTCAGGGTAGGAGTAACACCCATGCAGAATGTTTTTATGATAATTGTGACATCATAGGTCACGTGGTATGGCAGCCATCTTGGATTAAAAGCAAATAATTAAAAAATTATTTCTCGGAAACCGCTGAAATGCAAAATTTGAAACTTGGCACATTCTCAAGTACTCCCAAAGGGGAACAAAAGCATGATAATGATGACATCATAGGTAAAGTGGTATATCAGCCAAAAATGTTTTAATCAAATTCCTTATCCTAATCTGAAATTGCATGCACATGACCTATGACCCATTTGTATTGAATATTAAATTTATGACCACAGATCACATGGTTTGGCAGCCATATTGGATTTAACCTAAAACCTTTAAAAAAACATGATCTCCGAAACCACCTAATCGATTGACTCGAAACTTTACGTGTGTCATTGACTAGGCATGGCGATTAAAAGATGATCACGAAAACATCATTGGTCACATTGTGTGGCAGGCATATTGGATAAAAGGAAAGTATTAAATAATTATATCTCTGAAACCACTTACCCTATGGATGCGAAATTTTAAAATATCATCTAACACCATTGTTTCATATACTTTGAAAATGAAGATGTCAGAGGGCACGTGGTTTGGCAGCCATTTTGGATAGAAAAACTAAACTCATCCGATCAACACGAAACTTCACAAACGTGATCCCCTACCCATACATATGCGGAGTGTACATATTTAAGGTCATATGTCATGTGGTATGGCAGGTCTATTAGCTTGAAAGCCGATATTTAAAAAAATCCCTTCTCTGAAACTTTCACCGATCGATGTGAAACCTGTCATGGCTGGTGAAAATGTGATACTTGAAAACAGCTGAAGAGATTTAAATTCACCTTGTTTATTTTTAGGACAGTGAACGGTGGCATCTACTCGTTGTGGGACTATGCGAAGGCATATTGGTGACACAGTCGCATTGTTCTAGTTAAAATGCAGACAGGTGCGTACGTCGATAGTTTTGCAAACATTATGTACGCAACCGATCGCGCTTAACTCTGCTATTCTCTTCGCGAGTGCAGGGTAACAAGTAATTAAAAATATTAATTTTTTTGAATGCAAAAGGATGTAGGGATGGTTACTAAAAAATATGTAAACAAGGTAGGGATGGTCACAATAAATTATAATGTGAAATCATCCCTATATATTTCTTTGAATAATATATAGGGATGATTTCACATTATAATTTATTGTAATCTGAAATTACATGTTTACATGAAATTACATGAAATCTGAAAATCTGAAATTACACAAATTACTGAAGTGGAGACGTTTGGCTGTGTGACAACGACAAATTGATTTCATTTTAATGAAGATCCTGATCCAGTCATGGATAATAGAATTGTAAGTGATTCTTCACCATTGCAAGACAGGTATATATCGCACAATATTTCGCCATTGATAGACAGGTGTATATACAGCACAATTTTAAAAAAAAGTTGTGGATGGATTATGACAAAACAAGAACAATTGATTCGATTTTGGTTCAGGTCCGAATCCAGATCCGGCCTATCAGTTTGATACAAAACGTAAACTGTTCAGCCTGGCGGAGGGTTGCACTCCACTGAGTGCTGTTCTAGTTTAAAATATTTTTTATGCCTCGGCTGACAGGTTGTTTTATTGCTTGTTTCTGTACTTTTTAAGAATGTTTTTACATTTTGCTCACCATCTATATAATAAATAATAGCATAAGGACTCGACTTTGTTATCCCTTTTACGCCGCACCCAGTGACCCGATGCCCACGGCACTAATGGATTTACGATCTACGAACCGCGCTCTTTGTTTATCACGTACAGCCATACTCGAAAAATCTGAATTAGCCGACGTTGGGGCCCAAAAGCATCCGATTAACTACCGATACGACGCCATCTTACGACGCCATCATATTGGCATCTGCTGGGCGAAGGCGAAGCAAGCCGTCCGCTGATTGGACAGGCGAAGGCGAAAGCAAGCCGTCCACTGAGTGGACAATCCAGAGCATGCATTTGTGCCGGTGTCGGCGATCGTTGTTCATATACGTACTCTTCATTCTCGTCTTTCTTCCTAACTCTTACTCGGACAAGCAAATCCCCTATGCCATCCATAATGGTACACTCTATCCATACACCACATCCTCCCTTCCGTGGATGTTTCACGGGTTTTGGCTAGTCTTTTATGAATGTCTGTCGCATGTCATTGACGACAAGTTAACTACACATAATAGTATGAATGTGAGAGTGTGCAAGCGACAATCGGCAATTAGAAAACACCAACATATTGTTATGTCGGTGAGGGTAGCAATATGTAGAGCCAGATAGATCTGTGTAGGTTGGTATTCGTCTGTCGCGCTAAGGAATCTGACTTGTAATAAGTTCCATGTCTAGGCGGTTTGTCGGTAAGGAGTATACTTGTGAACCTACCAGGAGGTTCGTGTGATAAATAGAGTTAGGGATTAAAAGATAATGCCCCTGTATGTCTCACCTGGTCAGTCAAACCTTTGTCCCTTTTGGCACTGCACTCATTTAGACATGTAGTTAGGTCCCTAGTACAACAATAACTAAATCCCTTCCCTGACATGACTTTGGAAGACGGGTAGGCAAAGAAACCAGGCCGGGGCACCGTCGATGATGGCCGCCGCCGGTTGCACCTCCGATGGGCCTAACCAGATCGACTGCCACGCGCTATGACCACGGAACAGAGAACGAGTGTTGGGGTAGCGCGGTAGGAATGGGCCTGAGCGAGCCAACGAGTCGGTGGAAGACACTGATTGGTTGGTAGCGTGCCAAGGCTGACGTCACCGGCCAGGAGATATTAGCGAGCGCCGAATGCCATTTTTGGAGTTTGTTCGAGAGAGTGAGATGAGAGGGAGAGCACGAGAGTTGGTCGAGTTGGTCTGGAAAGAGCACGAGAATTGGAAAGAGAGAGAGAGAGAGAGAGGGGGGGGGAGAGAGAGGGGGAGAGAGGGGGAGAGAGGGGGAGAGAGAGGGAGAGAGAGAGAGGGAGAGAGAGGGAGAGAGAGGGAGAGAGAGGGAGAGAGAGGGGGAGAGAGGGAGTTGAGTAGTTGAGTTGATCTCTTGGGTTTTGGACGTCATTCCCTCTTGCTCTGACAGTCTCTAGCGGTTCGTGCTCTTGTTTTGCGCAGCTCGCTATTAGGCACTCTGCTTCATCTTGCGCAGCCCGAGTTGAGTCATAGCCCGAGTGGAGTTCGCTTGCTTTTTGACCTCGCTTGGAGCTGTTAGCCTGCGTTGGACACGCGGTGCTTTTCCTGCTGTTGGACCTCGTGGTGCTGGGAGCGGGGCTGGTGCTTGGAGCGGTGCTGGTGCTTGGAGTGGTGCTGGTGCTTGAAGCGGTGCTGGTGCTTGAAGCGGTGCTTTGGAGCTTGGTGCACGGACCTCTTGAGCGGCGGGAGGCTTGGAGCAAGGGGCCTCGTGGTGTGACTCGGAGCTTGGAGCCGCGTGGGGGACGATACCCTGAAAGACGACAAGACAGATAAGCTCGCACACCACAGATGCACATAACGAACGTATTTCTTTTGTTAATCCATTCCTGTATCTTGTATCCGAAATCTGTGTGTGGGGACGTCCCAATTAGGATATCTTATTGCCGGCGCGTGCTTTTTCCTGTCCTTGCCTTTTTCCTTTAATAAACCCTTGTATTATTTTGCATCCCCTGTTAAACCTGTGCCGGTTGAATTAATTTCCTTGCAGGATCGAAGCTGCAGTCGACGCACAAGGGAAGCTTTTTGCGCAGCTTCCATTTTCCTTCTTCCTCCCGTGCGACATAGTAAAATCCGTATTGGTTGTTGCCTCCGAATAAACCGTTTAGGCCTATCCGCAATCTTCTGGTGTTTACCGGGAGTCGCGCGACAATATCTTGTCAATGTAAAAAAAAAAAACTCAGTTCGTCATTGTTCATTCTTATTCACCACCCCTAATCCTCTGGAATACTTCCCACTGCATATACCTCTACAAACACCGAATGTTTGCACCTGTGCTGTACTGTTCCCCCAATGATGATGACACTGCATATATATGTTTTCAGTGTAAAAGTAGATCAGAGAAGTTTCTGGTTATCCAAGACTCTGAAGTCTTTGGTTATCAGAAACGTCAATCCATCTTCATTCTCTGTTACTCACCTGTGGTGATTTGGACAGCCATCGTACTGGCTGGAGCTGTCTTGCTGGTTGTCAGTTTTGCAACAATCAGCTATGGGATTACAGCCAAGGCCTTCTGCTTCTCTGTGGGTCTGATCCCATTTGTAAACTCCCCAAGCCAGATTTATTAAACTGGTATGTCCTCCCTCCTGTACATGGTAATAAATAACTCTCCATCTAATCTCTCCTGTTCCTCTTCTGCTCATCTTGGCTCCTCTGATCATGTTCTTGTCAAAGCCCATCTCTCTCTCTCTCTCTCTCTCTCTCTCTCTCTCGCCCCCTGCTGGCCGTTTCGTGTGTTGGGCGTGGCAAGATGGCGCGTGCTCGTGCTTGTGTGTTGTAGCTCCTGGCTCGTGTTGTTTTTCATCCTCTCCCCACCAACCTTTTTACCTTTCCCTTTCCTTTGTTTTTTTTTCCTTTTGTACTCTTGTCGTGTATGTTGACCTTTTTCCTCCCTTCCTGCTTCGTTACCACCTGTCCCTCGTTTTTTTCTCCTCCTTCGAGACAGAGAGAGGGAGAGCCAGCACGGTAAGGGTTTGTTTGAACCACGTTTTTTCCTAACGTGGTTTAAACCGTGCTTTCGTTTTTAGTTACTTAATATATATTTTTTTCTATTCTTTTTTTTTGGGATTATACAAATCTATTTGCTTTCACTTCGTTTCTCCTTTGACGATATGGCTAATAGGAGTAGCCAAAGGCCTGCCGATCGTGTTACCGATGAGGGTTTATCGCGTAAGCACGTGCTGTGCCTTGTCCCGCCGGAGGGAGTTGAAATGGATGACATTTTGCTTGCGATTGGGGATTTGATCGACGTGAGTAACATTCGTGCCGCGTCTCGTATGAATCACAAAATTGTGGTTTTTGTTTCGCAAATAAGTCTGGCCGATATTGTTGTGCAGAATGGTTTGACCTTGGGAAACGATCTGTTTGTTCCTGTGTCGTCGATGGACACGCCGGCAGTTAGTCATTCTGAGCAATGTTCCGCCTTTTCTAGGTAACGAGGAAATCCTACACAAGCTCGGTGAGTTTGGTACTGTCGTCTCTGGAATCATTAGGGTTCCTCTACGTACGAGAAACGGCAGGTTGAAGCACGTACAATCGTTTCGACGTTTTTGTTTTGTTGTTCTAAAAGACGCAGCGAAGCAGTTGAACACCTCCCACACCTTTAAAGTAGGCGAGCATGAATATAGAATCTTCATGGCGACCGAGACCTTGATCTGCTACGGATGTGGAGCACACGGGCACACTAAGCAGTATTGCCCAGACGCCAAGAAGACGTACGCTACAGCAGCTGGGTCGGCCCCCCCTGTAACTGATGCAGTGCCCCCCGTTCATGAGCCTGGTGGAGTACAGACGTCCACACCAGAAGACCAGGGTGTGGAAAGTGGTGGCGGTGTTGCTGAGGTTAGTGCAGCAGGGGTGCACCCAGTCGATGTGGACAAGAGGCTGCAACCTCAAGAGAATATGGTCTTTGAGGAGGTATTGATGAAAGGCACCGAGGCTAAGAGGAACCTAAAACGTACCTTTTTGAGCGCCGAGGTGGAAGACAAAGGTAGCAAAGTGATACTCGTACAAACAAACAGTATCTCAGACTATCCTGATGATTCTCGGCAAGCTGGGCAGGGTGGTGACGAAACAGAGGAGAGTAGGACTTCACCCCTTGCTCTTGTTGAAGAAAATCAATGCAGCAGTATTGGTTGTGATGATGGCACCATTGTCCCTTGTGACAACGAGCAGTCCCAGGGCCTGAGTGACAACGGTTGTTGCTCACATCCGGTTGAAACGACCAAGGATGATGGTCCAAGCAGACCTATAATAGGCAGCAGTGGTGGCACAGATGTGCCCCTTGTGATGCAACAAGAAGACTGCAGTGGTGATGACACAGAAGGTGTGCCTGCTCCTGACACACAACAAAGGAGTTTCAACGCTGATGTGGTTAGGGAGCTGGATGAGGAAGCTCAAAGCCTTGTGTCTGTGAATGATCATCAGGGAGAAGAACAGATGGAAGCAACAAAGGAAAACGTCATCAGTTTCCTAAACGAGACGTTTAGGCAACGCTACGTTGTGATCAAAGACCATTTTCCCGATGTGAAAACTTTCATCAGGGCTGCAAGACCCCTCCTGCAAAGAAATGACCCAATGGAAATCTCGGAGGCCCAATTTCAGCGTCTTCGGAAAGCGGTCACAAAGGCGAATAAGGAATTGCAGGCGGAGGGTGAGTTACCTTTGTAAATGGCTTTGCGAAAGATATGTATCGCATCCCTGAATATCAATGGGGGTTGTACCCCCTTACGAAAAATTCAGACAATTCAGGCGATGGAGAGGGTGAAAGCCGACATCATCCTGATACAGGAGACTCATGCTACGAACACCCTGGTTGCTGAATGGGGAAAACTTTATCGAGGGCAGTGGTGGCTGAGTGGGTTTACCACACCCAAAGCTGGTGTTGCCATCGCCTTGAGTGATAGAATCCCTGCTCGGAAGATTGTCTTTAAGGAAATTTATATGGGACATCTGATAGCGGTGGATTTCTATTGCAACACGCAAAGGATCATCATTGTGAACGTATATGCACCGAGTGAGCCCATGGAAAGAAGAGTGTTCTTTTCCACTCTGCATGACTTTGTAAAAGGACTGGATACAACCGCTTTCATCTGTGTTGCTGGTGATTTCAATTGCACTATCAATCCTTCCGTAGACAGGACCGGTCATGAACCCCATCCAGCTTCTATGAGGATTTTGGAGAACATCATCAAAAATCAGCATTTGAAAGATGTTTGGAGGTTGCAACACCCAACTTCACGGTGCTATACGTGGTGCAGATGCCATGATGGGAGGATATCAATGGCAAGGCTAGACAGATTCTACGTGAATAAGCCAATGCTAAATGTGATGGCCACAACCCAGATACTCCCAACTGGTTTCACAGACCATTACCTGGTTTCAATGGGTTTTAATTTGCCTCTGACCTCAGGGGGTAGTGCGTATTGGTCACTTAATACCCACCTGCTGAATGATATGAGATTCAAAGAGGCTTTTCGAGCCGTGTGGGAAAGAATTCGGTCCTCCAAATTTGAACATGCTAACCTTCGACTGTGGTGGGACCTCGCAAAGGGTCAGGTCAAATCGTTCTGTCAACAATATAGTCTTTATGCCACTAAATTGAAAAATCTCTCGATTGATTCATTAAAGGCTGAAATTGCAGCCCTGGAGGAAAACATTAATACGGCTGGGAAAGACACTACAGGTGACCGGCTGCTATGGACTAAAAAGGCAATGTTGACTGAACTGGTACGGCAGCGAGCAATGGGCACCCTGGTATGCATGAGAATGAGTTATTTAACGTTGGATATGCCAAATAAGGCCTTGTTTGGTTTGGAGAACTCTGTTAAAAAATCACAACAGATTCATGGGCTACGTGCTGCTAATGGGCCAATAGTGACCTCCCAACAGGAGATTAAGTCTGTTTTGAAGGGTTTTTATACAAACTTGTACTCCCCCCAGAGCATAAGTAATGAGACCTTGCAGGAGCTGACTACTGGGCTTCCAAGACTTGAGGAAGACCAGCAACGCACATTGAACATGTCAGTTTCGGCTGCTGAACTTGAAACTGCTATGCGGAGCTTGAAGGATGGTAAAGCCTCTGGGATTGATGGTTTGCCCGGAGAGTTCTATAAGACTTTTTGGAAACTTGTGGGACCTGACCTGCTTGAGGTATTTGATGAATGCCTTCATGTTGGAGAGCTTCCCCTGTCCTGCAGAAGAGCAGTCATTTGCCTGTTGCCAAAGGCTGGGGACACTCAACTAGTCGAGAACTGGCGGCCTGTCTCATTGCTGTGTGCGGATTACAAGCTTTTGTCGAAGGCCTTAGCAAACCGTTTGGGAACTGTGATCAGCTCTATTGTGCACCCTGACCAGACCTACTGTGTACCAGGAAGGTCAATTTATGACAATATTTTTCTGATAAGGGATATTATTTCTTGTAATAAGTACTTGCGTGCCAGTTTTGGGTTGTTGTTTCTTGACCAAACAAAGGCTTTTGATCGTGTTGATCATACATATTTGTTTTCTGTTCTGGAGCGGATGGGTTTTGGCGAAACTTTCATTTCCTATGTCAAGCTGTTATACACTAACACCTTCTGCATGATGAAAGTAAACAACAGTTTATGTCCCCCTTTTCCTTTCCGTCGGGGTATCCGTCAAGGGTGTCCCCTTTCTGGACTTCTGTATATAATTGCCCTTGAACCACTCTTAGCATCCATCAGGCAGCGAATAACCCAGGATGTGGGAGCCGTTTTTGGTTCAAGATTTGTGGTCACAGCTTATGCTGATGTATGTGTTCTGATTAAGGGCCCAAGTAGTGTTGCTGCGGTGCAGCGTTGCTTTAAAGACTACTCTGCGGCCTCTTCCGCCGAAGTAAATTGGGGCAAGAGTGTAGCCTTATGGTGCGGTTCAGATAACCTTTCTTTAACACTGCCACCGTCACTCCCACATAATCTAGAGTGGAAAACAGATGGAGTCAAATATCTTGGTGTCTATCTTGGCAACCAGGAAGTAGAAACGAAGAACTGGGAAGGAATGATTGAACAAATTACACACCGGTTGAAACGATGGGAAGGACTGCTGCGATCTCTTTCTTATAAAGGCCGCTCTCTTGTTATAAATAACTTGATAGCAGCAAGATTATGGCATAAACTAATTGCCTTGCAGCCACCCAAGGAGTTGATACCAGCCATCCAGCGGGTCTTGGTTAATTTCTTTTGGAATGGATACCACTGGCTTCGGCCGCAAATACTGTACCATCCTCGGAAGGAGGGTGGACATGGAATTGTGGAGGTGTCCACCCGGCTTATGGCTTTTCGCCTACAGTCTGTGCAACGTCTGTTGTATGCTGAAGAGCTGCCCTGGCGCTCATTTGCGTTTTTCTTGTTGCAACAAGCGGGAGGCCTGTGTTATGATAGGCACTTGTTCCTGGTGAACCTTGACCGTGTCAGCTTAGTTTCAATCCCAACTTTTTATCAGGGTTTGCTGAGAGTTTGGAAAGGTTTTGGGGTTCATCGTTGCCTTGAGGCTTATAATTGCCGGATGTTTATCCAAGAGCCTATTTTCTATAACGGGTTTTTTCCATGCATTCCTCATAGTCCGACTTTGATTAGGAAATTTACTCAAGGAGGAATTGGCAAAGTTTGTGACCTGAGGGATACATCTGGGACAAAATGGATGTCTGCTGGCAGGGTGGCGGCCATTCTTGGTTTAAGATCCGTGCGTATTGTCAGCCAAATTATACGCATCGTCAAGAGGAAGTTTAAGGAGTTAAATATTGGCTGGGAAGGTATAAACAATGTCGAGGATGTTCGGCTGTCTTTCCCTGAAATTAAGGTGCTCCCAGCTCTCCAGTCGAATGGTGAACTTGTATCTCATTTTCACTTGGTAACAAAGGCGGGTATTCACAAGCTCCTTCGAGAAAACCAAGCATCATCCTTCTCCGGAGTGGCGCGAGTGGCCTTGTGGTCCGAAAGGTTAGGGCCAGGGTCTCCTGCCACGCCACTGTGGCCCAATATGTACAAATTACCTATTTACGGGTTCCTCGCAGATATCCAGTGGAGACTAGCACATTGGGCTCTCCCTACGAACACCTTTGTTCATCATCTTGACAGCTCAGTGCCAGTAGCATGCCCCTTCTGTGTACAGAAGGAGGATCTCTTTCATGCCTATGTGAAATGCGAAAGACTAATACCTCTTTTCTTGATTCTCACACACCTTTTTGATCAGTTGTCTTTTCCTTTTACTTCACATTCTTTTATTTTTGGTGTATCTTTCAGACCCTCCTGCAAGGACTCTGGTGTCCTCCTAAACTTCTTAGCTGCTGTAGCAAAATATTCAATATATAAATCGAGGAAAATTAAAATTGATAATGGGCATGGGTTTGATGTTGTTCCTATGTTTAAAGGGCTGGTGTCTGCAAGAATAAGGTTAGAGTTTGATTATTATGTGGCGAATGAAAATGTCAAACTCTTTGAATGCAAATGGTGTATTAATGAAGCCTTATGTGTTGTGAATG
>NW_027617767.1:0-98313 GCF_964187855.1 Myxine glutinosa
CTCTCCCTCCCCATCCTCTCCCTCCCCATCCTCTCCCTCCCTCCTCATCCTCTCCCTCCCCATCCTTTCCCCCTCCATCTCCCCCCCCCCATCCTCTCCCCCCCCATCCACTCCCCCCCCATCCTCACCCCCCCCATCCTCCCCCCCCATCCTCACCCCCCCCAACCACTCCCCCCCCATCCTCTCCCCCCCCATCCTCACCCCCCCCAACCTCACCCCCCCCCATCCTCTCCCCCCCCACCCCCCCCCCAACCTCCCCCCCCCCATCCACCCCCCCCCATCCTCCCCCCACCCCCCCCCATCCTCTCCCCCCCCATCCTCTCCCCCACCTCCACCCTCCTCCCACCTCTCCCATCCCCATCCTCTCCCCACCACACCCCCCCACCCTCCCCCCACCACTCCACCCCACACCCTCCCTCACCATCCTCTCCCTCCCCACCCTCTCCCCCCATCCTCTCCCTCCCCATCCTCTCCCTCCCCATCCTCTCCCTCCCCAACCTCTCCCTCCCCATCCTCTCCCTCCCATCCTCTCCCTCCGCATCCTCTCCCTTCCCATTCTCTCCCTTCCCATCCTCTCCCTCCCCATCCTCTCCCTCCCCATCCTCTCCCTCCCCATCCTCTCCCTCCCCCATCCTCTCCTGTCCCATCCTCTCCCTCCTCCCCATCCTCTCCCTCCCCATCCTCTCCTGTCCCATCCTCTCCCTCCCCCCCACCCTCCCTCCCTATCCTCCTCTCCCCCCCACCCTCCCTCCCTATCCTCCTCTCCACCCCCACCCTCCCTCCCTATCCTCCTCTCCCCCCCACCCTCCCTCCCTATCCTCCTCTCCCCCCCACCCTCCTTCCCTATCCTCCTCTCCCCCCCATCCTCCCTCCCTATCCTCCTCTCCCCCCCACCCTCCCTCCCTATCCTCCTCTCCCCCCCCACCCTCCCTCCCTACCTCCTCTCCCCCCCACCCTCCCTCCCTATCCTCCTCTCCCCCCCACCCTCCCTCCCTATCCTCCTCTCCCCCCCACCCTCCCTCCCTATCCTCCTCTCCCCCCCACCCTCCCTCCCTATCCTCCTCTCCCCCCCACCCTCCCTCCCTATCCTCCTCTCCCCCCCACCCTCCCTCCCACCCTCCCTCCCACCCTCCCTCCCACCCTCCCTCCCCACCCTCCCTCCCACCCTCCCTCCCCACCCTCCCTCCCACCCTCCCTCCCCACCCTCCCTCCCTCCCTATCTTCCCTCCCACCCTCCCTCCCTATCCTCCCTCCCTCCCTCCCTATCCTCCCTCCCTCCCTATCCTCCCTCCCTATCCTCCCTCCCTATCCTCCCTCCCTATCCTCCTCCCACCCTCCCTATCCTCCTCCCACCCTCCCTATCCTCCTCCCACCCTCCCTATCCTCCTCCCATCCTCCCTACCCTCCTCCCACCCTCCCTACCCTCCTCCCACCCTCCCTCCCTACCCTCCTCCCACCCTCCCTCCCTACCCTCCTCCCACCCTCCCTCCCTACCCTCCTCCCACCCTCCCTCCCTACCCTCCTCCCACCCTCCCTCCCTATCCTCCTCCCACCCTCCCTCCCTATCCTCCTCCCACCCTCCCTCCCTATCCTCCTCCCACCCTTCCTCCCTACCCTCCTCCCACCCTTCCTCCCTACCCTCCTCCCACCCTCCCTCCCTACCCTCCTCCCATCCTCCCTCCCTATCCTCCTCCCACCCTCCCTCCCTACCCTCCTCCCACCCTCCCTCCCTACCCTCCTCCCACCCTCCCTATCCTCCTCCCACCCTCCCTACCCTCCTCCCAACCCTCCCTCCCTACCCTCCCTCCCTACCCTCCCTCCCTATCCTCCCTCCCTATCCTCCTCCCAACCCTCCCTCCCTATCCTCCTCCCTACCCTCCCTCCCTATCCTCCTCCCTACCCTCCTCCCAACCCTCCCTCCCTACCCTCCTCCCAACCCTCCCTCCCTACCCTCCTCCCAACCCTCCCTCCCTACCCTCCTCCCAACCCCTCCTCCCAACCCCTCCTCCCAACCCCTCCTCCCAACCCTCCCTCCCTCCCCTCCCTACCCTCCCTCCCTCCCCTCCCTACCCTCCCTCCCTACCCTCCTCCCAACCCTCCCGCCCTACCCTCCTCCCAACCCTCCCTCCCTATCCTCATCACACCCTCCCTCCATCACACCCTCCCTCCCTCCCTCCCTCCCTCTCCTCCTCCCTCCCTCCCTCTCCTCCTCCCTCCCTCCCTCTCCGCCTCCCTCCCTCCCTACCTCCCTCTCCTCCCTACCTCCCTCTCCTCCTGTTCCCCTTCCTCCCTACCACCCTACCTCCCTACCACCCTACCTCCCTAGTTCTTCTCAGGTTGGTGGGTCATCATAGACACGGCGGTCATGTACCTTCGGCCTGAGGAGTTTGCTCATGCTTACCACACCTGCGGAGTTCTTTCGACGGTGGCCTTCTTTATGTAAGCCTCATTCCATTGGCATTCGACTGAACAACACTCATTATTTACGTGTAAAGTTTTCCAAATCGAGCAGCTATTTGAATGTGAATGAACAGGCGATCAGTCGGCTACTTTTGAAAGCATTATTTAATGCATTTGTTGGAGTCAGGACCAATCCCAGATCAAATCATATCCAAGTCAAGATGCGTCTTTCGTGCTCCATAACCATTACTTAAACTTTTGAATACCTATGGCATGAGAGGGCATTGAGTGTAGGCAGTGGCGAAGGTGCAGTGATTCTAGGTAATGGTAATGGTAATGGTGAAGGTGCAGTGAGTATAGGTAGTGGTGAGGGTGCAGTGTGTGGAGGCAGTGGTAAGAGTGCAGTGAGTGTCAATATCGGTGAGGGTGTAGTGAGCATAGATATTGGTGAGGATGTAGTGAGTGTAGGCAGTAGTGAGGGTGCAGTGAGTGTGGGCAGTGGTGAGGGTACAGTGAGTTCTGGCAGTGGTGAGGGTGTAGAGAGTACAGGCATTGGTGAGGGTGCAGTGGGTGCAGTGAGTGTAGGCAGTGGTGAGGGTACAGTGAGTGTAGGCAGTGGTGAGGATACAGTGAGTACTGGCAGTGGTGAGGGTGCAGTGAGTGCAGGCATTGGTGAGGCTGCAGTGTTTTTTTTTTTTGTTGTTGTTTTAGTTTTTTTAAAATACAAGATCGAGGCTCGTGAAAGAGCTAACATTAATCACACAGAAAGACAAACCGACACGTAAAACATATAACATGGGGAGCGGTAGACAAGATGGGGCGAGAGGGGGAGGAACACAAACACAACATCTGAAAGCAGGGACATCGAGAGATCAGTGGGAGGGAGAGGGCTTTGGGGGGGGGGGGTGGCATGGGAAGGGGGGTGGGAGAGGTATAAAACATATGGACACTGCCAGGACTTCCAGGAAAGAAGTTGGAATTACAAACAAGGTGGATCTGGGGTGAATTAGTGGGGGTAGAAAAGATCAAGGTTTTGGATGGGGGAAGATAAGAGATGGTGGTGAACAGCTGTTTTAAAGACCTGGAGGGAGGAGTGGGATTGAAGGGAGTGTGGGAGTTTGTTCCAGAGGCGGGAGAAAAGAGGAATGAAAGAGCGAAGGTGAGCAGAAAGCCGAGATTTCGGCAGTTTAACCATCAGAGGGTTGCTGGCAGATCTTGTGCGACCTGTAGGAATATTTGGGGAACAAAGCACAGAGAGAGCTGGGGGAGCAAGGCCGGAGAGGAGTCGATAGAAGACAGAAAGACCACCTACCTGTCTGCGGTGAGTGAGTGAAAGGCCCTCGGAGATAGCTTCATCACGGGAGATTCCAATGATTCTGAAAGCTTTGGTTTCAACAGCGTGAAGCAGAGCTAGGTGTGAGGCAGGAGCACCGGCCCATAGGGGAGAACAGTATTTCATTGAGCTGCGGATGAAAGCCTTGTATGTGGTGAGGAGCTCAGGTGTGCCAAGGAAGGACCGCACGACGGAGGATGCCCAGTCGGCGACTGGCTTTGGAGGCCAGCTTGGAAATGTGGTTTTCCCAAGAAAGATCATGGCAGATAGTGAGACCCAAAAGCTTGAGCGACAGAAATTCTTGGAGAGGATTGTTGAGAAAGTAGATGGGAGGGTTGTCCAGTCGATCTTTTCGGAGAGACATAGTAAGAGTGTGAGATTTGTCAGGATTGAAAGACATGTTCCACTTGTTTGACCAGTCTGTGATTTTGAACAGGTCTTCAGAGAGTGAGGAGGCTGCAGACTGCCGATCTGAGGGAGGAGGAATGGAGCGGCAGAGAGGAGTCATCAGCAAAGAGATAGAGAGGATTTTCCAGAGAGTCGGAGAGATCATTGATAAAGACCAGAAAAAGCACAGGGCCCAGAACACTGCCTTAGGGAACTCCAGCCTGAACAGGAAGGGGAGATGAGAGAAATCCATTCAGGGCCACACGTCTACGAGAGGAAGTCCGCAAGCCATGCATGGAGATTTCCATGGATACCATAGGAGGAGAGTTTGGTGAGCAGAGCTGGGTGCCAGACCGTATCGAAGGCACGTGATATGTCAAGGGAGACGGGTCTGATTTCCTGTTTGGCATTGAGGACCTCCATCCATTGTTGAGACAGCAGGCATTGGTGTGTGCAGGCATTGGTGAGGGTGCAGTGAGTGTCGGCAGTGGTGAGGGTGCAGTGAGTGTCGGCAGTGGTGAGGGTTCAGTGAGTGTCGGCAGTGGTGAGGGTGCAGTGAGTGTCGGCAGTGGTGAGGATGCAGTGAGTGTCGGCAGTGGTGAGGGTGCAGTGAGTGTCGGCAGTGGTGAGGGTGCAGTGAGTGTCGGCAGTGGTGAGGGTGCAGTGAGTGTCGGCAGTGGTGAGGGTGCAGCGAGTGTAGGCAGTGGTGAGGGTATTTGGAATATGGTTCACCCTATTACAACTGAGGTTTTTGAAATATCAAAACCACAATTTGCACCATTCATTGATGGTTGAAAGTGACCATAAAGGCGGTGATTATGGTGTGCCCTGATTGGTGGAATTTGCCTTGATTTGGTGGAATTTGCCCTGATTTGGTGGAATTTGCCTTGATTTGGTGGAATTTGCCTCGATTTGGTGGAATTTGCCACGATTTGGTGGAATTTGCCTCGATTTGGTGGAATTTGCCTGGATTTGGTGGAATTTGCCTGGATTTGGTGGAATTTGCCTGGATTTGGTGGAATTTGCCTCGATTTGGTGGAATTTGCCTCGATTTGGTGGAATTTGCCTCGATTTGGTGGAATTTGCCTCGATTTGGTGGAATTTGCCTCGATTTGGTGGAATTTGCCTCGATTTGGTGGAATTTGCCTCGATTTGGTGGAATTTGCCTCGATTTGGTGGAATTTGCCTCGATTTGGTGGAATTTGCCTCTATTAGGTGGAATTTGCCTCGATTTGGTGGAATTTGCCTCGATTTGGTGGAATTTGCCTCGATTGGTGGAATTTGCCTTGATTTGGTGGAATTTGCCTTGATTTGGTGGAATTTGCCTTGATTGGTGGAATTTGCCTTGATTGGTGGAATTTGCCTTGATTGGTGGAATTTGCCTTGATTGGTGGAATTTGCCTCGATTTGGTGGAATTTGCCTCGATTTGGTGGAATTTGCCTCGATTGGTGGAATTTGCCTTGATTTGGTGGAATTTGCCTTGATTTGGTGGAATTTGCCTTGATTTGGTGGAATTTGCCTTGATTGGTGGAATTTGCCTTGATTGGTGGAATTTGCCTTGATTGGTGGAATTTGCCTTGATTTGGTGGAATTTGCCTTGATTGGTGGAATTTGCCTTGATTGGTGGAATTTGCCTTGATTGGTGGAATTTGCCTTGATTGGTGGAATTTGCCTTGATTGGTGGAATTTGCCTTGATTGGTGGAATTTGCCTTGATTGGTGGAATTTGCCTTGATTTGGTGGAATTTGCCTTGATTGGTGGAATTTGCCTTGATTGGTGGAATTTGCCTTGATTGGTGGAATTTGCCTCGATTTGGTGGAATTTGCCTCGATTTGGTGGAATTTGCCTCGATTGGTGGAATTTGCCTTGATTTGGTGGAATTTGCCTTGATTTGGTGGAATTTGCCTTGATTTGGTGGAATTTGCCTTGATTGGTGGAATTTGCCTTGATTGGTGGAATTTGCCTTGATTGGTGGAATTTGCCTTGATTTGGTGGAATTTGCCTTGATTGGTGGAATTTGCCTTGATTGGTGGAATTTGCCTTGATTGGTGGAATTTGCCTTGATTGGTGGAATTTGCCTTGATTGGTGGAATTTGCCTTGATTGGTGGAATTTGCCTTGATTGGTGGAATTTGCCTTGATTTGGTGGAATTTGCCTTGATTGGTGGAATTTGCCTTGATTGGTGGAATTTGCCTTGATTGGTGGAATTTGCCTTGATTGGTGGAATTTGCCTTGATTGGTGGAATTTGCCTTGATTGGTGGAATTTGCCTTGATTGGTGGAATTTGCCTTGATTGGTGGAATTTGCCTTGATTGGTGGAATTTCCCTTGATTGGTGGAATTTCCCTTGATTGGTGGAATTTCCCTTGATTGGTGGAATTTGCCTTGATTGGTGGCATTTGCCTTGATTGGTGGCATTTGCCTTGATTGGTGGCATTTGCCTTGATTGGTGGCATTTGCCTTGATTGGTGGCATTTGCCTTCATTGGTGGAATTTGCCTTGATTGGTGGAATTTGCCTTGATTGGTGGCATTTGCCTTGATTGGTGGCATTTGCCTTGATTGGTGGCATTTGCCTTCATTGGTGGAATTTGCCTTGATTGGTGGAATTTTCCTTGATTGGTGGAATTTGCCTTGATTGGTGGAATTTCCCTTGATTGGTGGAATTTGCCTTGATTGGTGGAATTTGCCTTGATTTGGTGGAATTTGCCTTGATTGGTGGAATTTGCCTTTGTGGGCTTGCTGTGAATAATGGATATAAACTGTTATATATTTATATTTTTACAGCTTTGAGAAGAGAAAGTTTATCATCGTACACCATGATTTGCCTTCAAGTGACAAGCATGATACCATAATACCTGTTTCTTTGTTTGCAGGGTGAATGCGGTGTCTAATGCACAGGTGCGTGGAGAGGTTTACAGTGATGGTTGCATGGGCAGAACAGGTGAGGAAATGTTGAAACCTGAAGAACCGTTAGATGGAGAATTGCTTGCAGAGTAGAGCCAATGAAACGTCACCGAGGACCAAGGAGCCGTTGTATTCTTTTCCATGGTTACACCTTCAATTGATACCAGATCTAAACCAGTTTATTCCAGATTGGTGCAGTTACACTAGTTAATACTGGTTAATGATGTGTCCCACTTTAAACTGAACCACCACTGGGGTATTGTTTCGTCTAAGGGGGAGGTGTCCTATCCATAGTCTCACTTGTGGTAAGAATAGCATGGACCGTGTGACCGCGGGAAGTGGGAGATTCATAGCTCATCTCCCCCATTTGATGTCCTCGTGCGCCACACCTGTCCGGCTTCTGTTGTCCTGTCTATCCCTGTGTCGTATTTCATTATAATAAACCTTTTTATTACAAAATATGTTTTCCCAGCTTTTGCCTTCTACACGTTGGCCCCCGATTGGACTGATCCTTGGGGTTTGTAAATGGGAAACAGTTAATTGAATGCAGTGTAAATGTGGTAAGCTCTATGATCTCCAGGAGTATCAAATGCTCCTGGCATGACGGGTGACTATATATGCACACACACACACACACACACACACACACACACACACACACACACACACACACACACACACACACACACACACACACACACACACACACACAATGGCCAAAAGTATGTGGACAACCGAACATCACACACGTATGTGCTCGTTGAACATCTCATTCCAAAATCATGGGCATTAACATGGAGTTCGTCCCCCCCTTTGCTGCTATAACAGCCTCCACTCTTCTCGGAAGGCTTTCCACTAGATGTTGGAACATTGCTGCGGGGTTTGCTTCTATTCAGCCACAAGAGCATTAGTGAAGTCGGGCACTGATGTTGGGCGATTAGGCCTGGCTCACGGTCGGTGTTCCAATTCATCCGAAAGGTGTTCGATGGGGTTGAGGTCAGGGCTCTGTGCAGGCCAGTCAAGTTCTTCCACGCCGTTCTCGACAAACCATTTCTGTATGGACTTCGCTTTGTGCACGGGGACATTGTCATGCTGAAACAGGAAAGGGCCTTCCCCAAAATGTTGCCACAAAGTTGGAAGCACACAATCGTCTCGCTCTAGAATGTCATTGTATGCTGTAGCGTTAAGATTTCCCTTCACTGGAACTAAGGGGCCCAGCCAGAACTATGAAAAGCAGCCCCAGACCATTATTCCTCCTCCACCAAACTTAGTTATTCAAAATAGAAGTATTGTGAGATTAAATACGTTGTTGGATTATATCCCTGATATAATTTATAACCTCTGTTATCTCTTACAGACGGTATTGTTGATTTTCTTCTGAGTCTGCATTGAAATGTGTGAACAGCAATTATTTTTTACGTTAATTATTTTTCTAATATTACTTTACAGGAGCGAGGATCTGGATGTTTGTGGGATTCATGATGGCGTTCGGGTCCCTTATCGCATCCATGTGGATTCTCTTTGGAGCCTACGTAGTTTACAGTAAGAGTGCCACTCATGGAAACGTTTCTGCGTGCTTTGCATTCAACAAGGCCTTTAATCTCACACGGCCCGAGTTAATCGTCACTTTCACCGTTTGGTTTCTTAGCAAACCTCCTCGGTGCTCCTGTTGTCCTGTTGTGCTATGGTCTATGGTAATGCCCTTTGGAGATCTACCCTCCCATCCTGCTGACTCGCTACCCCTGGAGAGCATGCCCCTTTTTCCCACTCTACACCTCCAACCCTTTCCTGCTCTTATCTGACAAATCACATTTGTTTACCCTTCTCCATTCCCAGGGACGGCAGATACACCTGTTTATCCTGGCGTTGCCATATTCTTTCAAAATGCCTTGATTTTTTTTGCGTGAGTACATGTGTGATTGTAGAATTTATCAATCGACTGAAATGGGTGTCTGTGTCACTAACATGGGAAACGGACTAATATAATCTATAACTTACCGAGATGTCCACAAACTGATACACTGTGTTTCAGAGGCCCAGCCAAAGGGGGATTAGATTGTTTCAAGTACCAGGTGTTGTACAGAAATTGGTAGGTACTGATTATAATACCATGATGCTGATGTCGCACAAAAACCTTGTTAGTAAGGGTGCGGTGAGTACAGACATTGGTGAGGGTGCAGTGAGCACAGGCATTGGTGAGGGTGCAGTGAGTACAGGCATTGGTGAGGATGCAGTGAGTACAGGCATTGGTGACGTGAGGGTGCAGTGAGTACAGGCATTGGTGTGGGTGCAGTGGTGGTGAGGGTGTAGTGAGTGTAGGCAGTGGTGAGGGTGCAGTGAGTGTATGCAGTGGTGAGGGTGCAGTGAGTGTATGCAGTGGTGAGGGTGCAGTGAGTGTATGCAGTGGTGAGGGTACAGTGAGTGCAGGCAGTGGTGGAGGGTGCAGTGAGTGCTGGCAGTGGTGAGGGTGCAGTGAGTGTAGATATTGGTGAGGGTGTAGTGAGTGTAGATATTGGTGAGGGTGTAGTGAGTTTACATATTGGTGAGGGTGTAGTGAGTATACATATTGGTGAGGGTGTAGTGAGTGCTGGCAGTGGTGAGGGTGCAGTGAGTGTAGATATTGGGGACGGTGTAGTGAGTGTAGATATTGGTGAGGGTGTCGTGAGTACAGAATTTGGTGAGGGTGTAGTGAGTGTAGATATTGGTGAGGGTGTAGTGAAGATGTAGACGGTGGTGAGGGTGCAGAGAGTGTAGGCAGTGGTGAGGATGCAGAGAGTGTAGGCATTGGTGAGGGTGCAGTGAGTACTGGCTCACCAACGAATATGTCGGTGAGCTCATACCGGAGTATATCGGTATTAAAAAAAAACAAATCTTTTTAACACAGGTTCCAAAAATGTGTTATGGCCCATTGCATATTCATATACTACGTACACATCATTGACACATGGTAATTCACGGCATACATCATGCACTCCATCTTTTCAAATTGTGGCAATTTTTTTCATACGATAGAGAATTTGGTTGATAAAGAGAGTAATAAGGGGCTCCGTTTTGTCCTTCGCTTTCATTATTTTTGCCGGATAATTTCTGAAGACAATAGTCTATAACCATTAATCGTAGGTCGCAGGCCAGTGCTTGGCTACCTGGCTCAGTAAATAGCTTTATAAAATACTATCAGACCATGATATTCACGGGGGATATGTTCCTGATAAATGTCATGAATGTCTGGGCAATGGTTCATTGGGAAAAGGGGGATCAGTTCCTGACGGTTCGCGATTCATCAGGGAAAATGTTACCATTTTGCGAAAATGAATGCACATCATTAGTTTCATTTTTAAAAAGCTTACAACTAAAAATAATGTAAGCCATTCCTAAAGGTTAGCTCACTATTTTTCAGCGAGTCTCCTGTTACTTTATCGAAAACGAAAAGTTTGTTTTGCTTCCATCTTTCGTGATTCCCAAAGCGACGTTTGATCCCGGAAATAGTTGCCGTTTTTAACAGAGCTTGGAGTTTAAGCTTGAAGGAAGATATGGTATTTTGTATTTACACCATCGATATCTTGCAACAACAACAACAGGCATTTTAATGCCATTTTCCCTGCTAGAGCTGGGGTTAGCCTTGCGGTCCCCATGACAATCTTCTCCATTTTGGCCTATTTTCTGCATCTCCCCTTGTTAACACCCTTGCCCGCAATTCTTCTTCCACCACCTTTCGCCAAGTCTTTCTCGGTCTTCCCCGTCCTCTACTTCCTTCTACATTCATTTCCATCGCTCTTCTCAACCAGTCAATTTCATCCTTCCTCAACACATGACCAAACCATCTCAACCTGTTCCTCTTCACAGCATCAATCACAGGCTCTATTCCCATCATCTTTCACAATTCATCATTTGTCTTCCTCTCTCTCAACGATACTCCACACATCCACCGAACCATTCACATTTCCACCCTTTCCAACCTTCGTTGCTGCTCAACGTTCATTACCCATGTCTCGCTCCCATAAATCATAACACTTCTGACACATGCAGCATACACCTTTCCCTTCAGCTTCAACGACACTCCCCTCCTCATCAGCACGCCACTCAGTTCCCGAAACTTCTTCCATGCACATCTCACTCTAGCAACCGTTGCCGAGTCTGATCCACCTTCTCCATTCAACATGTCTCCTAGGTAGCAAAATGTTTTCACACCTTCCAGCTTCACTCCGTCTCCAAGATCCAACTCAACATTTCCTCCATCTGCAGCTCCCTCTGTGCACACCTTACACTTGAATGTCACTGCCACACTGGTTAATGACCCTCTCAGACCACTACATTTTTGATGAACGCACTCAGCGCACATTATACATTGAATGGAGTTCACTCCAACACCCTTCCTGCACACAACACACGGCCACTTCCCAGTTCTTTCCACCTCACCACATGCTTTACCACTTGCCATCACCGTCGTTTTTCTGATATTCACCTTCAGACCTTTTGTCTCCATACATTCCTTCCACTTGTTCATCTTCTCCTTCAGTCCATCCATACTTTCCGCAATCAACACCAGATCATCTGCAAACAACAACTCCCACGGTAAACCCTCTAGGGGGGGGGGCCTGGGTGCATCAGTCACTTCAAGTTTTTGAAAAAGTTTGATTTTTGGTACCATTTTGAAGCTTAGGGTCTAAGTAAGAATTTTGGTCCGAGTGGACAAAGATCACATGGAGTCTTCATACATTCCCGCCATTTTCCAAGATGGCCACCATCAAAATCTAATACTGACAATATCTCGGAAACTAATCAACCTAGAAACATGAATTTGGTGTCTATACCTAGGTTTTCATGGTCAAGGAATCCAATAAAACCATTTCTGACTACATCAGAGTATTTATTTGTCCCGAAATGGTAAATTACACAACAAACGTTATAGCAGAATTTAGCAGAATTATGCATGTTAACAATTAAGCACATACGAACGTAAATTCTATAAAATACCATGAATATAAACCGAACATTCTATTTGCATTGTTCTTCGTGATATTTGATTGATTAGGTAAGTGCAACTAAAAAATCATTACTCATTCTCACAACCATCATGGTCATTTAGTTGGGACATTTGCACTTGCATAAACGTGAGCACTTCAAGTCAGCTTTTTTGCACTTGCATGACGAGCAAGGTTTTGTGCACGCGCATTTTACGTCTAGATCAAACACATCCCTGGCAAGGGGCAACGTGGTCCAGATGGGAACCAGTTGGCCATCTTTTTCCATCCATCCATGATTGCTTGGGCTTGGGACTAGTGCCAGTGGCTCGTGCGCTGTAGTCCAGATGCTCGCCTGGAAGACACTCCTTTTGAGATGTTGGTCCAGCGCATCACTTGTAGGGGGTATTCTTTCCACATCCCTAGTCCTGTGACAGAAAACCCTCATTCGAACAAGGTCAACGTTGGTGTCATCAGTGATAGGTTCGTTGGAGTACATTTTGCAAACAAAGTGACTCACCACTTCCCTCAACTCTGGCGATGTAAGAAACGGGGTACTAGCAATTGTCGCAAACTCACTCAAGAGGGGTGGAACCTCATCTTTCCGCTTGAAGCAGTATCGCTTGCCCTTGAATTTGAAAGCTGACGTGCTGTCTGATCCAGTGAATGCATGAAAGAGAGCCAAGGCTTTGCACGTTGTCACACCCAAACTTGAGGCAATGTTGTTGAGGGAGATCATTTTGACTGTCTTTCCTGCTTTGAAAGAAATCCAGATATCTGACTCCGGATTCACCGCCTTGATGTGGTGGAAGTTACACAGAAGTATTACGACAACGTCTGTGTCGCCAGTATAGACCATTCCCAGTGATGAATATTGGAGGGCATGAAGAAGATGTACCAGGACACGAGTGTCTGCCTCCTCATGATTACATCGTCCCATGGGCGGTCCATTCCCTGCATTGAGGACTTGGTCACCAGAAGTGATATAAACCTGTTTGCCATCTTGGAATGGTGTTTGCACAATGCTTGTTGACAGGAATGAGAAGAGCTCTTTTTTATTTTCGGCATTAGCCAAAAAGTTTTGCCAGTTTCCAGGCACTTTGGCAGAACCAGATACTCGCTGTCGTGTGCCTGTTCCTCGCTTTTCTCTTGTGGTCGCTTTGATTGACATTGTGCGATACTGATCCCATACAATATCCACTCTCGCTGCTCTTTTCAACTCATGCTGGATTCTTGGGCAGAATACTTTGGTGAAATATTCATCAAATGTTTTGCCTTGGACAGTTGTGCCAGGAAGAGAGTGGATCAGTGCACCACCATCAATAACGATGACCCCATAATCATCTGGTGCGACGAGCTCCTCATCCGCGGATAGTCCGGTACTTGCACTTGCTTCCATAATGCACGCCAATAAATCTGACTTGGTGCAAGAGTTGATGGACCCATCAGAAGCCAGTGCATCTGGTGATGAGGAGGATTCGTGACGGAAAAATTCCTCCACATTTCCACCCCAGCTATCAACCATAATGAATGCTTGTCCATACAGCTCTGTATGTTGTTTGAAGTGCTGCACCTTCTTCTGAAGTGCTGTCTTTTTTCGAGTTTTGCTCTCTGTGTGATCTAATAAACATGAAGATGAGCTGTTCATACTTGTGAATGAGTAACCAGAACTGCACTGTTGGTTTCTCTTTGCAAGCTACAGAGACCCAGTCGTCGAAGGTCATTTCACTTCCGCCGTCCTCATAGGCTCGTTTCAGTAGACTATCGAGCACCACAACAGTAATCTGGTGAGCATACCGTGTTCTCATTGGATCATTTGCTCTCAAGTAAGATGTCGCTGCAGCTACTGTCAAGGCAATGCCAGCCTCTGCAAAGGCTTCAGGCCATCCAGACCCTCGTAGGAAATCTCCCATAGTCGCCCACAAAGCCATTTCGATGTGGAGCCCTCCCAACATCACCAGAAACGTATCTTCTCCAAAGAGTTCAGGAAAGGTCCATTGCATTTTCTTGGCAATATCAAAGAGTGGCTGGTCCACTGCCATGATTGGGATTTGCTGTGGGTTGAGGAACTCGGTTGTTTTCTTGACCAGGTCCATTCCATGTCGAATCATTTTTGGTGTAGCTGCTTTATCACGGAATAGTGGTAGCATGGCTTCAATACATTTCTCTGTTGATCCCACAGCATCCGATCGAGAAGCATGATATGCCGACCACATAATTGGAGGAACAGTTTCACTTTCAAATTCCATTTGCATATTTTCCTGCACCATTTTCATCCAGGCCTTTTCATGGTGTTCCTCCTTGTCAAATGACGCCATGGACTGTGGCTGCACGTCTTTCACAGGAGGTTGGGTGACAAGATTCCGGCTCATAGGTGGAACAAACGTGTACAGAGGAGGCAGCATTGGTCCCTTGGTGCTTGATGCTCGTCGATGGAAGTCGATTTCTATAGGTTCTTGGTCCAGCCCTGGGTTTTCTACTGAAGGAAACTGAAACATGGAGATACCTGTTCCATGAAATGAGGATGTGGCTGTTCTGGACGTAGGATTGTGATCTAGATTGTCAAGGGCTGCAACCGTAAAAATCTGCTGACGAAGGTTGCTAGGACAGACTATATCAGCGTTGGCATGTGCTCTTTCAGCAGTAGCTTGTGCATATCCAACTTCAATGGTAAGCACTCTCTTATATGACACGCTAAGGCAATACTGATGTAGCAGTTGTACCAGTTTCTTGCTCCTTGTTTGGGAATGCAGTTTTAAGGCCAAAAACACTGCAAGAGGAGGCTCACATCTCCAGTTTGCAGGAAGAGAAGTGATGTTCAACATGGTTAGTTGACTCATGGAGAGAACTGTCCTGGAATTGTCTTGCATAGGAGATGATTTAGGACCAGTAAGCAGTTGACGAAAGAAATATTTCAGCTTTGTTGGAACAGCAGATTCCTCACAACCTTCAGGAAATGACCCCTTGAAATTGAAAGCAGTATCATGATCCAAAACTGCTTTACGTAGAATTGATGCTGCCAACAGTAAGGTACGTGATTCTTCCTCTGGTGTCTTGCTCGCGCTGGAGATGATTTTTCGAGCTGTCTCTGAGCAAACAAGGAATACTCGATTTCGGATCCCTTTTTCTTCTGTCAGATGTGGGAAGTGTTCAAGTACTCTCTCTTTCAGGCGTGTGCAGTTCACTGTCTTACGAATGTCATGCTGTCCCAACCTTTCCGTCATCATATCTGTCAAATCTTGGAGAGCAAAGATTCTACGTCCTCCAGCAATTTCTTCACTGACGAATTGTAGTAGCTCATTTTCTACTGTGATTTCAGTGTCTTGGGTGACTTGACCTTGTTTTGTACTGATTAGCATTTCATAATGCCGACGGTTGAATTTAGTGTAGCAATATCGATGATAGTTAGCTTCAATAGCTACCAGATCTCCTTCTGCAAGCCGTGCTACAATGCGATCCTCTCCCAATGAAACTGCTTTGTCATGGATGTTCTCGGTGAGGGAAACTTTTTGGAATGAATGGTCATCTTTACTCGTTTCTTCATTACAGAAGAGACATAAATTTCGATTAGTTTCTGTGCTAGATCTTCTTGGTCGTTTTCGTAGAGGTGGCAAGCCTTTGGAAGAACGTGTTTTTGCCCGGTCAAGTGCTGATGCCTTGTACAACTGACGACATGTTTTGTGCCAGGATGCTCGATTTGCTTGCATAGATCCTTCATCTGGAAGTTCCAAGTTTGGGTGAGGTGCAGCATCAACATCTCGGAATTGATTTACAAGGCTGATAATATCTTTGTATGCCTCCGCCCTACGTACACCAACTGGGTTGTCAAGAGGACAGACAAGTTCTTCGTTTGTTTTTTCTTGGCAGAGGACACACAACTCACAGTTCGTTGTCTCAGCCATCACACTAGCCTGGAACGAAAAGAAAATACATGTAAGTATATAATAACCAAGCATAATCAAGTATACATGGACATAACATAACACAAAAATCTGACAAGTAGGGATTCAGCAGAAGCAGTTGCACATACATATGAATTATCCAAACCGATTTCCAAATATACAAAATGTATTCATGTGTGCTGACTTATATAACACAATGGCTATTGTATTTAGATATTTGGATACATACTGATATATCAACAGATATATAATGCGACTAGAAAATGTGCTAATGAGTTCGTGTACTGCACAGATATTCCAGCAAACAACCTAAGCTGATTCCATGATCACAAAGGATAAATGTGAGATCCTAATTGCCATGGTTATTTTTCTACTTTTGGGGAACAGAGATACACCTACTGATTTAGAGACATAACTGTTTGCTTCCCTGGCCATAAAATTCTAGGCATGGACACCAACAGCATGACTGAAGGTTTAGTGGTTTTGGAAGTATAGCCGATATAGGATTTTGGTGGCGGCCATCTTGAATTTTACCATTTCGGGACAAATAAATACTCTGATGTAGTCAGAAATGGTTTTATTTGATTCCTTGACCATGAAAACCTAGGTATAGACACCAAATTCATGTTTCTAGGTTGATTAGTTTCCGAGATATTGTCAGTATTAGATTTTGATGGCCATCTTGGAAAATGGCGGGAATGTATGAAGACTCCATGTGATCTTTGTCCACTCGGACCAAAATTGTTACTTAGACCCTAAGCTTCGACCTGGTACCAAAAACTAAACTTTTTCAAAAACTTGAAGTGAAAATGAAAATTTGTTCATGGTGGGAACCCCACTACTCCTCTACGGTCTGAGTCAGCACCTCCATCACAGCTACAAATAGTCGTGGACTTAGTACCGACCCCTGATGCACTCCCACCTTCACCTCAAACTCACCACTGTTCCCGTCCTTCGTCCTTTCAGCTGTGCGCGCTCTCTCGTACATTGCCATCACTACTCTGATCAACCATTCCTCCACTCCTAACTTCCTCAATGCCCATGTCACTACTTCACGTGGAACCCTATTGAATGCTTTCTCCAGACCAACAAAACCAAGAAACAACTTCTTCCTCTTCTCCATGTACTTCTCCTGCAACTGCCTTACAATAAAAAGCGCGTCTGTCGTTCCTCTTCCTGGCATAAATCCAAACTGCATTTCATCGATCTTCACTTTCTTCCTTATCCTCTTCTCCAACACCCTTTCCAATACCTTCATTCCATGCTCCAATAACTTTATCGTTCGATACGAGCCACAGTCCAGAGGGTCACCTTTCCCCTTGTGTAGAGGGGCAAGGGTACTCAGTTCCCAATCCACTGGAATGCGGCCTTCTTTCACCACCAGATTACAGATCTCTGTCATTCTCTTCACACCCCAACTTCTCGCTGCCTTCAACATATCTCCCACAACTCCCGTCGGCCCTCCCGCTTTTCTACTCTTCATTGCTTTTATCTCTTGGTTGTGTTGGGTGGTGTTGGCTTAGTGGTTAGGGTGCTGGCTTGGGATCCTAGGATCCTGGGTTCGAATCCCGGTCGATTGCTGAATTAACGCCAGGGGGGTTGACTCAGCCTGTCATCCTTCCGAGGTCGGAAAATTGAGTACCAGCTTGCTGGGATGAATGATCATGGTGTGTACCCCGATTTAGAATAGGTACACCGTATCCCTGCGCATCGTAAGACGCGACTAAGGGTTGGCGTCAGGAAGGGCATCCGGCCATAAAAAAAAAACTGCCTCAAACAGGGAACCATGATTGTCATGGGGCCCGCAAGGCTAACCCCTGCTCTAGCGGGGAAAATGGTCTTAAAACGATCATTCATTCATTGCTTTTATCTCTTCCTCAACTTCCTTCTCAGTTAACTTCTCTGCCAGTCCTGAAACCTGGTTACTCTCTGTGTTGCCATCCCATTCATTCTCTGCAACAACAACAACATGCATTTTAAAGGCCATTTTCCCTACTAGAGCGGGGGTTAGCCTTGCGGTCCCCATGACCATCTTCTCCATTTTGCCCTATTTTCTGCATCTCTCCTTGTTAACCCCCTTGCCCGCATTTCTTCTTCCACCATCTTTAGCCAAGTCTTTCTCGGTCTTCCCCGTCCTCTAATTCCTTCTACATTCATTTCCATCACTCTTCTCAACCAGTCACTTTCATCCTTCCTCAACACAGGACCAAACCATCTCAACCTGTTCCTCTTCACAGCATCAATTACAGGCTCTATTCCCATCATCTTTCGCAATTCATCATTTGTCTTCCTCTCTCTCAACGATACTCCGCACATCCGTCGAACCATTCGCATTTCCACCCTTTCCAACCTTCGTTGCTGCTCTACGTTCATTACCCATGTCTCGCTCCCATAAATCATAACACTTCTCACACATGCAGGATACACCTTTCCCTTCAGCTTCAACGACACTCCCCTCATCATCAGCGCGCCACTCAGCTCCAGAAACTTCTTCCATGCACATCTCACTCGAGCAAACGTTGCCGCGTCTGATCCACCTTCTCCATTCAGCATGTCTCCGAGGTAGCAAAATGTTTTCACACCTTCCAGCTTCACGCCGTCTCCAAGATCCAACTCAACATTTCCTCCATCTGCAGCTCCCTCTGTGCACACCTTACATTTGAATGTAGCTGCCACGCTGGTTAATGACCCTCTCAGACCACTACATTTTTGATGAACCCACTCAGCGCACATTGTACATTGAATGGAGTTCACTCCGACACCCTTCCTACACACAGCACAGGGCCACTTCCCAGTTCTTTCCACCTCACCACATGTTTTACCACTTGCCATCACCTTCGTCTTTCTGATATTCACCTTCAGACTTTTTGTCTACATACATTCCTTCCACTTGTTCATCTTTTCCTTCAGTCCATCCATACTTTCCGCAATCAACACCAGATCATCTGCATACAACAACTCCCACGGTAAACCCTCCCTTACGTTCTGAGCCAGCACCTCCATCACAGCTACAAATAGTAGTGGACTTAGTACCGACCCCTGATGCACTCCCACCTTCACCTTAAACTCACCACTGTTCCCGTCCTTCGTCCTTACAGCTGTGCGCGCTCTTTTGTACATTGCCATCACTACTCTGATCAACCATTCCTCCACTCCTAACTTCCTCAATGCCCATGTCAATACTTTGCGTGGAACCCTATCGAATGCTTTCTCCATATCAACAAACCCAAGAAACAACTTCTTCCTCTTCTCCAAGTACTTCTCCTGCAACTGCCTCACAATGAAAAGCGCGTCTGTCGTTCCTCTTCCTGGCATAAATCCAAACTGCATTTCGTCGATCTTCACTTTCTTCCTTATCCTCCTCTCCAACACCCTTTCCAATACCTTCATTCCATGCTCCAATAACTTTATCGCTCGGTACGAGCCACACTCTAGAGGGTCACCCTTTCCCCTTGTATAGAGGGACGAGGGTACTCGGTTCCCAATCCACTGGAATGCGGCCTTCTTTCACCACCAGATTACAGATCTCTGTCATTCTCTTCACACCCCAACTTCCTGCTGCCTTCAACATATCTCCCACAACTCCCGTCGGCCCTCCCGCTTTTCTACCCTTCATTGCTTTTATCGCTTCCTCAACTTCCTTCTCAGTTATCTTCTCTGCCGGTCCTTACTCTCTATGTTGCCATCCCATTCATTCTCTGTATTCAACAGCATTTCCATATATCTTTTCCATCTTCCTTTAATTCCATCTGGGTCGACAACGATTTGTCCCACTTCATCCTTCAAGCAACTCACCCCCATCACATCACACCTCTCTTTCGTTATCTGCTTTGCAATCCTGAATACTGCTTTCTGACCCTCTTCCAAATCCAAGCGTTCTCCGAACATTTTCCTACATGCCTCCTGTGCCTTTGCTACCTCTTTCTTTGCAGCCTTCCTGGCTGCCTTATAACTTTCATGCTCTGCTGTTTCTGCTCCCGTACCCTTCGCCTTCTGCCACTCCTTGAACTTCTTCCTCTTCTCGTCAATCCTCTTTCCAACTTCATCATCCCACCACCATGTTTCCGAGTGCCTCGGTGGTCCTTTTGTCCATCCACATACCTCACCAACGGCTCCCAACAGACTAGCTTTCATCGACATCCAACCACTTTCAAGCTCAACCACATCATCCTCGACCCTACTCAGCCTCTCTTTTAATGCCTCCCTTACTGTCACCTCTTTCAACCTCCACACCTTCATTCTCGGTTGGTACTTCACCCGCTGAGCTCTCCTCGCACCTTTCACCCTTATGTCGCAGACAACCAAGTCGTGCTGTGAAACAGCCTCCTCCCCCGGGATCACCTTTGTGTCCCGGAGGTGACCCCTATCTCGCCTACGCACCATCAGGTCGTCAACGGTTGTCGTCGACCCACCTGACCTGTATGTAACAAGCTTATTATCCTCTTTCTGGAACTGAGTATTACAAATCAACAAATCAGCTCCATCAGCAAACTCCAAAATCCTTTCACCTTCTCCATTTCTCACACCATATCCGTAACCCCCATGAACTCCATCAAAACCATCCATACTCCTTCCCACATGTCCATTTAGGTCTCCTCCTACCACAACAACTTCCTCATCTTTCACGCTTTCCATCAGCTTCTCTATCGCACACCAGAACTTGTCCTTCTCTTCATCGCTTCGACCAACCTACGGAGCATATCCCGAGGTGACGTTCACCAAGAGCTTTCCAATCATCATTTTCACCATCATCAACCTATCATTCACTCTAGTCACACTCACCACACTGTCTATAAACTCCTCAGAAAACAGGACACCAACACCATTCATGCCCTCCAGGCACCCTTGCCACATAAACTTGTATTTCTGTCCCTGCCTACCCTTCACCATTCTCACACCACTTCCCTTCCATCTCGTCTCTTGCACACAACATATGTCCACTCTTCTTCTGACCAATACTTCCACCACTTCTCCTGATCTCCCTGTCATTGTCCCTACATTCCATGTCCCAGACCTCAGAAACCGATTTCCACTTCGGGCTGTACCCTGCCCATATGTAGTTGTAATTGTCATGGTTCTCTTTTTGAGGCAATGTTTTTAATATGGCCGGATGCCCTTCCTGACGCCAACCCTCTTAGTTGTCTCTTACAACATGCAGGGGTACGGTGTACCTATTCTAATCCAGGGTACACACTGGGAAACGTTTAAAACATGGAAATTCTGGGGGGTGGGTGGGGGGGGGGGGGGGCGGCGGCGGAGGGCGGCGTCAGCATCACGGCTGCGGTTTAAACATATTTAAATAATATTTAAACAAAACCATGAAAAACAATCTGGGAAAGGTCTCTAATTGAGAACGTGGATTTGAGAAAGCAGGAGCAGAGGTGGAAGAAAAACGAGATATAGGGGGCGGGGCACAAGTCGAGACGAGGAGGAGAGCGAACAAGCATGTGTCCGGGAGGAGAGAAAGAATTAATATAGAATTTTTTTTTTGTTTGTTTATTTTTGTTCTGTTTTCAAAATGCTGGACAAAGGGTAAGATGTTCGTGAGAGGTAGGGGGGGGAGAAAAGAAAATCAAAGAAACGAGCAAATACTTTGAAGGAAAGAACCCATATTCACAAAACACCCATTCATTCACTGCATTCAACAACATTTCCATATATCTCTTACATATCTATCTATAATTCCAGTAATCTCTGTGTGTCTGTGTGTCTGTGTGTCTGTGTGTCTGTGTGTCTGTGTGTCTGTGTGTCTGTGTGTTTGTCTGTGACCACTGTTTCTCGACAACCACGGGTCCGATATACTTGAAACTTGCCAGGTATATTGCTGGGGACCCGAGGATGTGCCTTTTCAAGGTTTGAAATTAATCGGACAAGTACCTACCGAGCTATGTCCAAAAAACGCTTCAACCAATCAGAGAGCAGCGAGCTATCACGTGTGCCGAACCGTTAATGCAATGCAAGCGTTAATGCGTTAATGCAAGGCTTTTCTTTTTTTCCCTCTTCTCTTTCTACTTTTCCTTGCGATTAAATTGCAAACAGCCAAAATACGTTGGCGCTAATTGAATAATTGGCCATTAACACTAAAATAATCGTAACTGCGATATGCCAACTTCCGGACAGTGCAGCCTTCCCTGTTGTTGTTGTTTGCAGCAGCTGTTTGCAGCAAGGCAAGGCTTTTCTTTTTTTCCCTCTTCTCTTTCTACTTTGCCTTGCGATTAAATTGCAAACAGCCAAAATACGTTGGCGCTAATTGAATAATTGGGCATTATGTTTTACAACTAATAAAAACGAATTTGCGATTCATTCGCTTTCCTGCGCGTTTGTGTACGCGATGGCGATTTCTTTACCAAACTCCGGAAGCCGTTCGCTTTGGACCGAACCATTGCATGTAAATAGAGGGGGGGGATTGTCACCACTCGCAAGCCGTTCGCTTTGGACCAAACCATTTCATGTAAATAGGGGGGGGGATATAATTTTAGATATATATATAGTACGGGCATGCCCTAGTTCCTTTAATTCCATCTGGGTCCACCGATTTGTCCCACTTCATCCTTCAAGCAACTCATCACATCACACCTCTCTTTTGCTATCTGCTTTGCAATCCTGAATACCGCTCTCTGACCTGACCCTCTTCCGAATCCAAGCGTTCTCACTTCTCCGAACATTTTCCTACATGCCTCCTGCGCCTTTGCTACCTCTTTCTTTGGAGCCTTCTTACTTTCATGCTCTGCCTTTTCTGCCCCCGTACCCTTCGCCTTCTGCCACTCCTTGAACGTCTTCCTCTTCTCGTCAATCCTCTTTCTAACTTCATCATCCCACCACCATTTTCCGAATGCCTCGGTGGTCCTTTGGATATCTGGATATCTTGCATGGATGTCATGGATATCTTGCACCGATCAGCGAGAATGGTTCATGGTACGCAAGTAAAATGAACTTTTATTTTGGAATGAAAACGAGACACAACAATTAAAATGCAACAATAATAATGGTTTAATGAAAATGAATGCAATATGATAAAAGTAATGTTGAGGAAAAATCGAATCCTACAGTGAGATGTCTCCACTCAGACCCAAAAAACAGACAATGGGAATGATTAAATAGCAAGTGAACGAAAAAACATGTTTTCGGGCTACACATGACCAATAATCCCGATGTCGTTAATCGGCACAGGCCAATATTGGTATCGCGGTATCGGTAATTGCACATGCTTTCTAAAGCACATCTGATTCATATAACCTAACCAATTGCTTTCAATACAGCCGCGAGGCCAAAGGAAAATGCGATCGCTTGTACACTGCTGAGGGTTAAAAGTTAAAACGTACTGTACCTACTTTGTGGTATATCTTGATGTAGTACATTCCACTATTCCAGGCATAGCTGAGTGCATCAAAGCGCCAATTCAGTCATGTATTTAAGGAATGTATCGAGGAACCATTCTTCAACTTGTTGATATACCGATATTTTTGTGGATATACCGATTTATTTATTTTCATACCAATTTTTGCAATCCTGGATCCTGGTGTTGGGCTAGCAGCTAGGGTGCCAGCTTAGGATCCTAGGATCCTGGGTTCGAATCCCGGTCGATCGCTGAATTAACGCCAGGGGGGTTGACTCAGCCTGTCATCCTTCCGAGGTCGGCTAATTGAGTACCAGTTCACTGGTAATTCCGTTTGTCGTAAACCTGTTTTGTTTTGTTTTGTAAACAGGTAATTCCCTGTTTAGCTCTTTCACGAGCCTCGATTCAGTATACAACAAAAAAAAAAAAAAAAAAAAGTCGACAAAAAGGGTTGGCGGCAGGAAGGGCATCCGGCCGTAAAACATTGCTTCAAAAAGGGGACCAACAAAAACAACAACAACCACGGTGCCCGAAAAAGGCCAACCCCTGCTTTGCGGGGGAAAAATGGCCTCTAAAGGTTTTTTTTTTTTTTTTAATACCAATGTTTGCAATATACCGGTATACCAATATATCACTGGACCCTCGACATTACTGAGTCCAGAAGAGAGCATTTGGTTGGGAAAGCTCACAGATAGTCAGTCCCATGGAGTCACAGAAGTCATTTGCTGAAGTTCCATAGCTGGTGAGAGAGGTACCAACACCCAGCCAATTAGCATGGTGACAATTGAAATCACCACATATGAGGAAGAGAGAGAATTTGGATGAGTGGTTAAAAATTTGTCCATGTTGTCTGAGAGAGGGATGTGGTTAGAGATGTTGCTGTTTGGAGGACAGTATAACAAACAGATAAACAAGAGGTGGGAGCGGAGGGGAAGTCACAGCCAAAGGTACTCCTGATGGTTGGGAGTTGTAAGTTCAGTACAAGGGCAGTGACAAATTAACTTATTCATGTAAACAACAACTCCACCACCAGGACGGGGTTCAGGCCTATCAAATTGGAAGAAACCATAGTGAGGGAGAGACACTAAGCAATCAGGCACATGTGGGAGGAAGGATTCTGTTAAACAGATGATGTCTGTGCTGTCAGCAGCAGCTTGGATTGAGAGATTTGTCAGGTTGGAGCCGAGGCCTCGGATATTTGAGATCCACACTGAGGGACAGGGAAGGAGGGTATGCAACAGCTGGTAGTGTGCTGGATGGGTGGGAGGCTCGAAGGGTGAGGGATCGGGGCGAGGAAGCTGGGAAGTTGTGGGATGGGAAGGGTGGGATTTGGGATGATGGGAAGGGGTATGACAAGGTAAGATGGGTGGTGGGGGTGAAGAGGGGCAGGACAAGGATCAGTTGTACATTCGACCTACACCTGGAGCAACCCAACACCAGAAGTTGGCAACCTCATTCGTGTTTTATGTAGCAGTTGTTGATTGGGTGGATAAAGAGAGTGTAATTGATGTGTATATGTAGACTTTCTGAAGGTATTTGATAAGGTACCACATTGGAGGTTGTTAGCTAAAGTGAGGGCTTGGAGTGGCTGGTCGGGTAACTTCCTGGATTGAAAGCTTGTTTAGTGATGGGAAGCAGGGTTACTGCGAGTGGGAAGAATGTAAGTAATGGGGAACCTCGGGGATCAGTACTGCGACCATTATTATTAATTTAGTTTACATCGATGATTTAGTGAGTGAGCTTAATTGCTTTACTGTAAAGCCACCTTTGATAAATAATTGCTTGTTAAGCATTATTGTGCGAAAGTGAATGGGCTGTCATCCTCCTTTCCCTCTGCAGTGGCCTGGTCTTCAAATTCGGCCGAAGTGAGGAGCTCTGGGAGTAGTAAAGACACTTCGGCAGGTGCACCGGCCAAATTGATGACATCCTGGCTCAAAGAATGGCCCGAGGTGGAGTAGTTATTGTATTTAAATGCATGATCACAAGTTACCTGTAAAACTATATCTAGCACACTCTGTTACCTTACTTTGTCTGACTAGGTCTTTGGAGTGATTGTCATAATATGTTATGTGCGAGTTGTAGATTAAAGTTACAAACTTGAGATGCAACTGGGTGTGATATTTTGGGGATGTTGGCGCTTGATATAAATGAGTTGATTTTGGGATCGTTGGATAATTTTGTCTTGGCTTGGAGAGCGACTCGAAGGGGTTAAACCAAGATTGTTATTAACTCTGCGCTTGTGTCGATTGTAAATATAGTTTATTGTCTGATTGTACGATAAACGGAACATATAAATCATGTCCATGAGAAATTGTTTGTTGGAGCCTTCGCTGCTTGTTTCGAGGATTTCAAATATAAACCTCTACATTTATCACAACAACATTTGATAGTGTTTGACCTTTTATTCTTGATTTGCTGCTTTTATTAGCCTCGCGCGTTCCCGACGGGATGGGAGAGGTTATTTGCAATCTGTTGGTGAGTGTGTGAGTCCGCACGCAAATAAACCTGAATATAGATCACTCATTCTTAAATCTAAAATAATTTATATATTCTGATGACATTCAGTCTCACCACAAGTAAAGAATATACGGTGACAGGAAATTGTGTTTTCTGATCACGTTCACAGCATTTTCAGATCCCCTCAGAACAGGGGCTCGACTAGCATGCCCGGGCTGCCTTGGTCACAGTTAGACAAAGTTAACTAATGTATCGCTATAACAATTTTGTACAATTTAACCAGAAGTTGATTTTATATATTGAATGTGGATTACCTGCGAGTTATCCACGCCTTTCCCTGAGTGTGTGCTTGTCCAAGCTGCCCGTACCTTGAGCTGTGCTGCAAGGCGTGCTGGATCGACCGGCATGCACAGCCGGCATCAAGCACGCTTTGACAGTCATCTAATGTAACAAACATTTTCATGTTTGATATAACCACATGTTGATTTTATACCTTGAATGTGATTACGTCCAAGTTAATCGTACCTGTTCCTCGGGGGTGTTTGTCCACATCTAGATCTACTCTAATCTATATAATTAATTTGAGGGGGATTCAAAACAACCAAACTGCAGCACATGCACACAATTTTGCACAGCAATGAAATGGGGTTCTAAGTTTTACATTAAAAACCGCCGTGATACATTGTGTTTAAATCAATAACGGGGTCACACCCAGTGACGTGTATTCCAGTGAGGAATTGCTAAATACTCGTCTTGTTGTACTTTGTCGTGCCCCCTTGTTTTCACAAGCAGAGTGTTGCAGTGTTTTTGTTTCCATGCACCATTCAACCCAGTTTGAAAACCAAGGTTCCAACTGATCTGGGTTCACCCACAACCTCGCCCAGTTGAGTGAAAAGTTCCCGTTTCCCGGCAAGCCTTACGGCACAGCGGACAGCGTGGTTTCCCATTGCTTTGCTTGGACAATTGTGACAATTGTTTATAGTTTTTTATTTCTAAAATAAAATAATGCCAATCGGTGTCGACAACCATCCTTGAACCATGTTGTGGAGCGTCGGCCAAGATCCTCACTTATTTTGTTCCTTCTACTCTCATTCTTTTCACCTTTTATTCACTTTTAAATTCGTTTTCTCTGCAACCACTTGAGCAATTGACACAAAACTTTTCACATAAGAGCGCCGAACAATGGATGTATATTCTTGACAAAGTTACATGATGATTGGATGGAAGGCTGACAGGATGGCGTGGAGGTACGCACATCACCTCTGAGCTGTCATTGCCTGGGTTCGATTCCCAACCCAGCTATAAACTGTCAGTCTGGTGTTTCATAGGCAGGGTGATTCATCAATGTGTGTGCCAGCCCTTGAATGGGTGTTGAGCCAGTGTTCCATCTGCCAGCATTTGTTGGTGGATGTTAAAGATCTCAGTGTGTCCTTCGTGAAGAGCAGATGAGCTATTGGCGACACCATTACCAAATTCCAAATTCCTGCCCTAACTAGTCGAACATCGGGCCTGAGCAGCTGGTTCCTGAAGACTTGGGCCAAACTTCCCCTGGCCAACCCCACAATAAAGGTGGGATAATAGTGGCCGTTAAAGAAGAAGACGATGATTGGATGGAAAATGTAGATGGCGTTCCAAAAAAAACATCAGTTCTGCAAGCATGGGTTGCAGGATGTTTCACTTACAGGTATAAATGGCCTTGACCTCATCTCTCGGGCTAAATAAAGCGATATGACATAAAGCACTATGAAAGGCGAAGAAAAGAGAGAGATTGCAAAAGATGAAGATGTGCATAAAATATCTACACAAACGTCACGCTTCGGCCCACTTTGGAAAAGGATCTGAAAGATTCAGGCACAACTTGCAAAGCCAGCCAACGCGGGTTGGCTAAATTGACATGGAAACGTGGTATCTGGGAGGGCCAGGTTTCCAACGCATGTTGACTGGTGCATGGAAAGAAGCCAAGTTTGTGTTTGGTGGCCACATGGTTGATCTGTCAGGGATAACATTCGTAAACATGCCCCGAAACGATTTGACTGCCCCCGATGCTACCACATGTCCTTTTGGTTGTTCAATCCGGTATGCCATCTCGGAATTTGCTTCCACAGGTTTATTTTGGCATCATTGTGACGATACGTTTCCTCGTTTCCCTTTCTATTGTCGTCGCATGGAAAACCATGACCAGCGGAGGTGGGAGAATTTTCTGGGTTTGTTAATGTCCATAGCACATTGATTTGTTCCATTTTTTGCATTGCTTGTAAAAACCAATGAACTTTAATAAACATTATCACAAGTTGTTTTTTTGTTTTTTTTGTAAAGGGTCTTTTTTTTACCTCCAGCACCGAAGGTGGACGGAGTTTGTTTTCATCCCTGTTTTTCTGTCTGTGAGCAGGATATGGACGGCTTCGGACAAAACTTGGTGGACAGGTTCGGTGTGTGACAAGGACGAATTGATTTGATTTTTTAAAATAAGAATAATTAATAATGGGTCAAAATGTCAAAGGGTAAAGTCACAGTGAGTAGAAACAGGCCTTATCAGCCCGTCTACTGCACAGCGTGAAATGGCCGGGTTTTGTAATCACTTCCTAGTTTCTTTATTAACATTTGAGCTTGTGTCAAGTTTTGGAGAACATGAATAAAAGGAAAAGTTAATTTTACTAAATTGATCAAGTTTAGTTTGAGCACAACGGACGTGGATGAGCTTTGCCTTTTGAGATGCTTTATCATTGTTGGGATGCCTGTTAATTCTGAGCAGATAGGTTAATAGCGCAACTTTAATGATTGCAACACCAAGGATAATATTCAAGGAAAAGTTGACATCTCTTACCAATTAAGAAATGGGGACACTTCTCACACATCGGAGCATGTGAAATCATTGAAGGACCTCGGTGATACCATCGACAGTTTATTATCATTTGTAAAACATCCAAGGCAAACAAAATGACACCTCGAGTCAGAAGGACCTTTATGGACCTCGATGAGGATATATTCGTAAGGCCAAACAAAGCCTTCATTTGGCCTCGTTTGGAATGTGTACAAGTTAAAAGACTGTCAAGTCCGCGGTCGATGAAGACCAGTCGGTCTTGCTCCAAGGCGATCAAGCTGAAAATTGGCGGCACTTTTTGGCGCGCGCGGGATGGGACCAAAATGATTACCTGCACGAACGAAAGCCACACAGGCTTATCCTCGGACCCAACACCTTGCAAACAAGACAACAAAGAAAATGCAACAATAATAATGGTTTAATGAAAATAAATGCAGTACGATAAAAAGAATGTTGAGGTAAAACAAATCCTACGATGAGACGTCTCCACTCAGACACGAAAACAGACGAGGGGAAAGATCAAATAAAAATAAAATGATGTTCTTTTTATATCAGCCGGCACTCGGCTTGCTCAACGAGACTTTTAGGAGCTTGCAGGTCGTCGATGCTTGAAGCCCCAAAGGTGGGAAGTGCACAAGATGGCTGCTCCTCAGCGCCACGAACGTGAGGTCCTTTTTGAGGGCAGACCTTCCTCGGTGCTGCCCCGGCAAGCACAATGCGGACTCACTCACACCTCCTCACGATCGCAAAAGTCCACCAGAGCTCCGAAAGTTCTCATGATCGCACCCGAGAGTCAGATACAAAAGTGTCCGCACCATATGAAAGGAGAGAGAGAGAAGAGATGAGATTTCTTCTTCCTCTGTTTTCGAAGTCCCTCGACGTCACCCCGACCAATCATGCACTTCTTGGCCGCCCACCGATTCTCCGCCTCCACTGGGCGGGGCTTAGTTGCCGATTACGATTCCTACGAGGCAGGGTTTATTGACTATCATGTCAGGGTATTGGTACTGTCAGCATTTATGCCGATCGTTGTGGTTTAATGGAGTGCTCGTTATTGTTGTTGTAATTGTAAAGATGTGGGTTTTCCTGGCCGGCTTGTTGTAATTGTAACATAGGGGAGATTACAGGAGGTAATCACATACTGAGAGAACTACCCTTAGACCCTACCTAATTAGCTTCCTACTCACACACGGTCCATGCTAATACTACTTAATCCTCTCCACTAGGGTGTTTCATCCCCTACCGCCACAAACGTAACAATATTGATTCCTTAGAAAATATACAAAGGCTTCATTTGTGAAGTTACTTAGAAAATTGAATCTTACAACTCTCGTCTGTCAACTGGCAAGTGGAGACTTGATCGAGACCTTTAAAATGCTCAATAAATATGACAGTCTGCTTGATCTACTGCACTGTTTCCGCAACCAAAGGACACTCAAAACGATTAAAGCTGAGAGCCAACCAATATCTGCACATAGAGGACTGAACTGACCTGCATTCACAAGTATACCTTAATAAAATAAACTGTCGATGGTAATACGATGGTACGGTAATTTTGAGTTTACATTATGATGCTTTCCAGCAGTAAAGGTTATTATCATTGTAAAAATCTCTAATTGCTCCATTAATGAAGTTGCAAAATTCTCATCTATATTTTCATAGATTGGACAAACGATTGGCAGATGTAGCTTAACCTAAACATGTGTAAAGTGCTGGGGATGGGTAAGAATAATGAAAATAGAGATTACATGATACAAGGGACAATCTTGGAACACATCACACAGAAGGATCTTGGGGTGGTAATAGATACAGGGGTGGGGGTGGGGGGATTAGCAGACAGGACAACGTTAGGTAACTAAGTAAAGCAAACAGGGTGTCGTAGAAGAGTGTACACTAAATATAATGTCCACACCTCAAGAACAATGTCGAGTTTTAATGCAAAGGAGAAACCTCACTCGAATATAATAAAGGTTACAACACAGTAAAGGCATACTCAAACAGGACTCCAAAGAACATATTGAGCAGGTCTTCTGCTGATTCGGTCTGCATATTGTCTTTTACAGTGTTTTATAACAACAACAACAACAACAACATGCATTTTAAAGGCCATTTTCCCTGCTAGAGCGGGGGTTAGCCTTGTGGTCCCCATGACAATCTTCTCCATTTTGCCCTATTTTCTGCATCTCTCCTTGTTAACCCCCTTGCCCGCATTTCTTCTTCCACCATCTTTAGCCAAGTCTTTCTCGGTCTTCCCCGTCCTCTGCTTCCTTCTACATTCATTTCCATCACTCTTCTCAACCAGTCACTTTCATCCTTCCTCAACACATGACCAAACCATCTCAACCTGTTCCTCTTCACAGCATCAACCACAGGCTCTATTCCCATCATCTTTCGCAATTCATCATTTGTCTTCCTCTCTCTCAACGATACTCCGCACATCCGTCGAACCATTCGCATTTCCACCCTTTCCAACCTTCGTTGCTGCTCTACGTTCATTACCCATGTCTCGCTCCCATAAATCATAACACTTCTCACACATGCAGCATACACCTTTCCCTTCAGCTTCAACGACACTCCCCTCATCATCAGCACGCCACTCAGTTCCCGAAACTTCTTCCATGCACATCTCACTCGAGCAACCGTTGCCGAGTCTGATCCACCTTCTCCATTCAGCATGTCTCCGAGGTAGCAAAATGTTTTCACACCTTCCAGCTTCACGCCGTCTCCAAGATCCAACTCAACATTTCCTCCATCTGCAGCTCCCTCTGTGCACACCTTACATTTGAATGTAGCTGCCACACTGGTTAATGACCCTCTCAGACCACTACATTTTTGATGAACCCACTCAGCGCACATTGTACATTGAATGGAGTTCACTCCGACACCCTTCCTACACACAGCACAGGGCCACTTCCCAGTTCTTTCCACCTCACCACATGCTTTACCACTTGCCATCACCTTCATCTTTCCGATATTCACCTTCAGACCTTTTGTCTCCATACATTCCTTACATGTGTTCATCTTTTCCTTCAGTCCATCCATACTTTCCGCAATCAACACCAGATCATCTGCATACAACAACTCCCACGGTAAACCCTCCTTTACGTTCTGAGCCAGCACCTCCATCACAGCTACAAATAGTAGTGGACTTACTACCGACCCCTGATGCACTCCCACCTTCACCTCAAACTCACCACTGTTCCCGTCCTTCGTCCTTACAGCTGTGCGCGCTCTTTTGTACATTGCCATCACTACTCTGATCAACCATTCCTCCACTCCTAACTTCCTCAATGCCCATGTCAATACTTTGCGTGGTACCCTATCGAATGCTTTCTCCAGATCAACAAACCTAAGAAACAACTTCTTCCTCTTCTCCATGTGCTTCTCCTGCAACTGCCTCACAATGAAAAGCGCGTCTGTCGTTCCTCTTCCTGGCATGAATCCAAACTGCATTTCGTCGATCTTCACTTTCTTCCTTATCCTCCTCTCCAACACCCTTTCCAATACCTGCATTCCATGCTCCAATAACTTTATTGCTCGGTACGAGCCACACTCCAGAGGGTCACCTTTCCCCTTGTATAGAGGGACGAGGGTACTCAGTTCCCAAACCACTGGAATGCGGCCTTCTTTCACCACCAGATTACAGATCTCTGTCATTCTCTTCACACCCCAACTTCCTGCTGCCTTCAACATATCTCCCACAACTCCCGTCGGCCCTCCCGCTTTTCTACCTTTCATTGCTTTTATCGCTTCCTCAACTTCCTTCTCAGTTATCTTCTCTGCCGGTTCTAAAACTGGGTTACTCTCGATGTTGCCATCCCATTCATTCTCTGTATTCAACAGCATTTCCATATATCTTTTCCATCTTCCTTTAATTCCATCTGGGTCGACAACGATTTGTCCCACTTCATCCTTCAAGCAACTCACCCCCATCACATCACACCTCTATTTTGCTATCTGCTTTGCAATCCTGAATACTGCTTTCTGACCCTCTTCCGAATCCAAGCGTTCTCCGAACATTTTCCTACATGCCTCCTGCGCCTTTGCTACCTCTTTCTTTGCAGCCTTCCTGGCTGTCTTATAACTTTCATGCTCTGCTGTTTCTGCTCCCGTACCCTTCGCCTTCTGCCACTCCTTGAACTTCTTCCTCTTCTCGTCAATCCTCTTTCCAACTTCATCATCCCACCACCATGTTTCCGAGTGCCTCGGTGGTCCTTTTGTCCATCCACATACCTCACCAACGGCTCCCAACAGACTAGCTTTCATCGACATCCAACCACTTTCAAACTCAACCACATCATCCTCGACCCTACTCAGCCTCTCTTTTAATGCCTCCCTTACTGTCACCTCTTTCAACCTCCACACCTTCATTCTCGGTTGGTACTTCACCCGCCGAGCTCTCCTCGCACCTTTCACCCTTACGTCGCAGACAACCAAGTGGTGCTGTGAAACAGCCTCCTCCCCCGGGATCACCTTTGTGTCTCGGAGGTGCCCAGTGTTTTATTGAGACAAAGAAATTATTCTGGGCTTTGGAGTGTCGGCTTGAGCGATGAGGGTTCGATCAAGAGGGCAGGGATTCAGATAGGCAAGTGTAAAAAGGCATCTGGTTTCCATTCCAGCCCATCTACTTATTACGTACTTGTTCAGCGTGTGACCATTGTGCATCCAGCGTGAACGCTCACGTGCTCCCGCCCATCGCACACTGTAAATGGAGTAGCGCTGATCCATCACGACCACCCAATCCCAAAATGCGGCCAATCTCGATGCGACGGTCCACATATCCGGACGTGTAGTTAACCAGCGTATGTCCTTACCTCGACCGCTCGCTGAACCAGGCTCGTCGATGCGACCGATAGATCAATACTCTTTGATAGTTCATATATCTTATTATAATGGAGCAAACGGATATGGTTATGTTGTTATGTCGTTATGTATTTTCGCGTGATTTCCCTTGGTTAATACCGGGAGAGTCACGGATAGCCAAAGCCAGCTTTACCTCCAAAGGCGTTCAGTTCAATTGTGGACTTTATCTATGCGGGAGAAGAAAGGGGAGGAAGCTGAAGCGCTTACCTGATCGATCCTGCCGGGCAGTCCTCAAACCTGCGGAAAATAAACTCACACGAAAACACTGATTTAAAATGTACAGAAAATAACGAAAGGATATATCTATCTATAATTCCAGTAATCTCTGTGTGTCTGTGTGTATGTCTGTGTGTCTGTGTGTTTGTCTGTGACCGCTGTTTCTCGACAACTACCGGTCCGATATACTTGAAACTTGCCAGGTATATTGCTGGGGACCCGAGGATGTGCCTTTTCAAGGTTTGAAATTAACCGGACAAGTATTTACCGAGTTATGGCGATTTATTTACCAAACTAATCACAGGACACGTTGCGGGGTAGGCCAGCCAATCACAGAACACGTTGTTGCGTAGGCGTGGCCGATGTGAGAGCGAGCCGAGCCGAGCGCGTGCGCCATTACGGTTCGTAATTCGATTTCTTCCGGAGAAAATAATAATTTCTCGATTTCTTATGCGCATTTTAAAAACGAGCGAAAGGCGGAAGCGAAGAGCGTTGTTTTTTTTGTTTTTTTCCCCACGCACGATCACGCGAAAGCGAAGAGCGTTTTTTTTTTTTTTTTTTTAATTCAGTTGCCGGACGGTGAAGGTTTTTTTTTTTTTTGGCAGGTACAGCCAATCACAGGACACGTTGTTGTGTAGGCGTGCCGTGTTGTTTTTGCCTCGCGGTTTGGAATGTTTTCTCTTCTCTTTCTACTTTTCCTTGCGATTAAATTGCAAAAAGCCAAAATACGTTGGCGCTAATTGAATAATTGGGCATTAAAACTAAATGGCGAATAATCGTAACTGCGATATGCGAACTTCCGGACAGTGAAGACTTCACTTCCGGCCTTATGAAAGTGACGGCGTACTGTCTCGATTGTATCTTACCACTGTGTTATTGTTAGATCTATCTATTCCGATTTTTTTTTTTTTTTGGCAAGGAACGGGCACCCACGTACGGGCACGTCCTAGTTAAAAGAAATGCCGATAACAAGAAACGTGACGGTAAGTCAAATTCCTAATCAAGACGTCCCCACACCAGATTTATATCACAGACACAGGAATAAAATAAACTGGAAAATAATGGGATGTGTGTGCACTTAGCTCCGATCACTGGTGGGGTCTCGTCAGCGTCTGCAAAAGTCGTCTGGGGCGCTGGTGACATTGCGCACGAAGCACGCACATTGGCGCGAAACAGGCCTCACTTGCGCAGGCCCGAGCATTCGTCCATGTGTCGTTTCTGCCTGCAAAACCCTGCACGTCTCCCGGTGGCGTCTCCGATCACTTCCTGCAGCCTGTCGTCCAAGTGCAATTGCTCGCGAAGGAGAAAAACAAGGGAACCAGAGGCGAGCAAGAACAGGGCAAGATCGGAGGGTCAGAGAGCAAGAGTCCAGGGTAAGAGGGCTAGAGAAGGCAAGGGCAAGAGAGAAAATGTCGGTCCTAGAGTTATTTTAACGTCAAGTCGTGACGTCATCAGCGCTTCTCCACCAACCAGCGTGCTGCTTCTTGCTCACCCCTGATGTCATCGGTGGTCTTTGCCAATCGGTGCTCTGCTTCCTCCTCGACCTACCTTCCACCAATCAGCGGGTAGCTTCTTGCTCCGCCCTGGCCAATCACGAGTCCTTCCTTAACCTGGCCTTCCCGTTGGTCGACTCCCGCCCAATAGTGAGTCGCTTCTTGCTTTGCCCCGGCCAATCACAAGTCTCCAGGGCATGTCTTCGGCCTGCCTATCTTTCGTGGCGATGTAGCTGGTGCGTCCAAATGGCAGTGTTCAGAACTGGCTTCCGGTTGGTTTTATGGTTATTATTTAGTGCAATTAATGAGCCTTTCTCACTGGTGTCTATGGTGCGGTGCCAAAATAGCCAAAGGATAAATCACATAGGGTAAGACATACAAGGGATAATTTATCCTGAGGCCCTAAGCTAGTTAACATGTCCCGCCCCCTCGTGACGGGGACGAAGATGCACCTTACTCCGACATTCGGCTAAACAGAGCTTATTACAGGTGATGGTTCTTACCCCACATCCGGAGCACCTATCTATACGAATCTACCTGACTCTACATATCACGACCCCCACGAACATAATATTTTGGTACAAAATTAATGTTAAGCAAATATTACGAACAGCAGTTTCAATACACCCTTGTTTTTTTTTTGTCAGGCAGTCCCCGGGTTACGAACGAGTTCTGTTTTTAAGTCTGTCTGTAAGTCGAATTTGTATGTAAGTCGGAACAGTTACGTACGGTTCACATCTAGTGTCAATTAGTCAAACTAGGACGTGCCCGTACGTGGGTGCCCGTTCCTTGCCAAAAAAAAAAAAAAAAAACTTGCGTACAAACAACAACAACAAAAAAAAGACTTTGAAACCACGTGGCAGTAACGACCACAGAACCCCCCCCCTCTATTTACATGAAATGGTTTGGTCCATTCGCAAAGCCAGTAACGACCACAGAACCCCCCCCCTCTATTTACATGAAATGGTTTGGTCCATTCGCAAAGCCAAAGCGAACGGCTTGCGAGTACGGTGACCATACCTTGGGAACCACTTGTCCGATTAATTTCAAACCTTGAAAAGGCACATCCTCGGGTCCCCAGCAATATACCTGGCAAGTTTCAAGTATATCGGACCCGTGGTTGTCGAGAAACAGCGGTCACAGACACACAGACACACAGACACACAGACACACACTCACACACAGAGATTACTGGAATTATAGATATCCGATTAATTTCAAACCTTGAAAAGGCACATCCTCGGGTCCCCAGCAATATACCTGGCAAGTTTCAAGTATATCGGATCCGTGGTTGTCGAGAAACAGCGGTCACAGACACACAGACACACAGACACACAGACACACACACACACAGAGATTACTGGAATTATAGATAGACTAGGACGTGCCCGTACGTGGGTGCCCGTTCCTTGCCAAAAAAAAAAAAAAATCGGAATAGATAGATCTAACAATAACACAGTGGTAAGATACAATCGAGACAGTACGCCGTCACTTTCATAAGGCCGGAAGTGAAGTCTTCACTGTCCGGAAGTTCGCATATCGCAGTTACGATTATTCGCCATTTAGTTTTAATGCCCAATTATTCAATTAGCGCCAACGTATTTTGGCTTTTTGCAATTTAATCGCAAGGAAAAGTAGAAAGAGAAGAGAAAACATTCCAAACCGCGAGGCAAAAACAACACGGCACGCCTACACAACAACGTGTCCTGTGATTGGCTGTACCTGCCAAAAAAAAAAAAAAACCTTCACCGTCCGGCAACTGAATTAAAAAAAAAAAAAAAAAACGCTCTTCGCTTTCGCGTGATCGTGCGTGGGGAAAAAAACAAAAAAAACAATGCTCTTCGCTTCCGCCCTTCGCTCGTTTTTAAAATGCGCATAAGAAATCGAGAAATTATTATTTTCTCCGGAAGAGATCGAATTACGAACCGTAATGGCGCACGCGCTCGGCTCGGCTCGCTCTCACATCGGCCACGCCTACGCAACAACGTGTTCTGTGATTGGCTGGCCTACCCCGCAACGTGTCCTGTGATTAGTTTGGTAAATAAATCGCCATAACTCGGTAAATACTTGTCCGATTAATTTCAAACCTTGAAAAGGCACATCCTCGGGTCCCCAGCAATATACCTGGCAAGTTTCAAGTATATCGGACCGGTAGTTGTCGAGAAACAGCGGTCACAGACAAACACACAGACACACAGAGATTACTGGAATTATAGATAGATGTTTGTCTTAGTATATCGTATATATATTAACTAAAACATCTATAGGTATAAAAAACATGAAAGAAACATTTCTTAAACTGTTTAGATAGAAAAGAAAAGATAATGATTAAAGGTTAACACTTACTCTCGTTCCAATTGATGTCTTGCAAACCTTGAAACAATCATACCTTGATATATCTCTCCGAGATGATGGTCCTGGTGTTGGAGAGGATGGACCTGGTGCTGGAGAGGATGGACCTGGTGCTGGTCAATTTTCTTAAAGTAAACATCAAGGGTGGCTTGAACAGAGCTTTTCTCATATTTCTCTTGTCTACCGCTCCCCTTATTATATTGTTACCGATCGCGGATTAAGATGTTAGTTACCGAGCGGTTTGGTATTTCTGCGACCGTTACAGGATCCCTGACTCACCCGATTCACCCAGACTTTGGCCGTATCGCACCGTAGCTGCTCAATGAGGGAAAAGACGAAAACGACGCATGCAAAGAGGAAAACGAAGGCAAAGAAAGGTTTGGAAATACTACTAAATTTATTCCTACTATTTACACACAAGCAAAAAGAAAGATGTCACGTTTATTTACAAGCACATAAGACGCAGGTGACACAGGGAAATACCTTATACAAGCTTAATTACCTACCCAGGACAGAACAAACAAAGACGACTCACACGGGGAATTGCAGAGTGGATTGGCTGGAAGGAGGTGTGTGGCTGGAGGGGGAGGACGGCACGGAGCTGGCTGGAGCTTGATCCTGCACGGGACGTCGGGCTGGACCTCGACGGCCGCGGATGCCACCGATCCTGTTGTGTGCGCGGGATCACGGGTCGGATCACGGGTCGGATCACGGGTCGGATCACGGTCGGAGCCGACGCGCTCGTGGGGGGGTCTGGCGTGACGGGTTCTCTCCTCTCTTCTTTTGTTTGTCCAACCACTCCTTCTCCAACGCAACCACTCAACGCAATCACTGAACGCAACCACTGAACGCAACCACTGAACGCAACCACTGACCACCCCTGACGACCAACTCAGCTCTTTGTGACCCTCCTTGTCTCGGCTCAAAGTGCATCTCCTTTGTAAAAGCACATCTCTCTTTCTTCTTCAAAGCTCGACTCACTGGGGGAGCGTCGCGCTGTGGGTTATATAGGCCCCGCCCCTCAACCTTGGCGAACCTCCCCCAAACGTTCTCTCCCCGCCCTCTCAAGCCAAACCCCTGGCTCATGGTTGGTCGAGTGGGGCTGGCTCACTCCTCCCCTCTCTGACGAGGTGGGGAACCGCCTTCCTTCCCCCAACCCTGCCTCGTGGTCAATGGCGGATGAAGGGAAAAACCGACCAAAATGCGGAAGGCACTGCGAATTGCAATTGACGGAAAGGGGGGAATGGAAGGGTTGGGAGTGGAAATGAAGGGAATCTATCTCTTTCACTGGTGCAATGGAGTATTCCAATTAATGGAAGACACAGCCTTACGCTAATACACATAATAAGGATATAACTGTCAAAAGAAAAGATATATCGTGTCCTGCATGTATGTTTTATGGACTAACTACGGGAACGCCCTTTGACCTTTATACAACCACAACGGAGGGAGGAGGGGTGATATCTTACAACAACCTTTTACAACAACATTTTACCACAACAAAAAAATAAAAAACATTCTCATATCCACAACACTGCACCCTCCTCCCCTTAGGCACGTCCCGGGCCTATTACTTTTACCTTAGTGTGGCACGTAGGTGTAGTTCCCTCTACTTTTAACCTGACCCTGAGTGCGACAGTTTTAAAACATAAATAAATGTGTCCCGCTGCTCCATTGCACCCTACCTAACAGACTTACGCCCACAGTTAACCGAATTGCGGAATGGTCTTCAAACTACACACTGACGGTGGGGAGCATTATTTACACTGACGCTAATTTTATTTACAAAACTAACCCAGGACCTGTAATTGTTCTTTCTGGGGGGAGACAGTCTGCTCTGCATCGACGCACCATGAAAGCACCCAAAAACGCACCAATACAAGCACCCTCAAGCACCAATCGGTGCAGTCACCATTGTTCATCCATAAAAATAACCCAACAACCCCTAACCCTGCAGGTGATCTCTTGCTCTTCGGCTCCCTCTGCTGGTTATTATTATTTGTCTTCCAGATGTTGTCATTTTCATTTGCTTTGCTTACTGGCGGCCTATTTTCAATAAAGTGTGCCCAATGTGTCCTTCTTATTTATTTTATTTATGGCCCACAGGGCCGACTAGTGTGGTTCACCTGTGGGGCATCGGTGCCCTGTGGCCAAGGTCCGCCAGCAAGATTTCGGGCCCTCATGGCCGGTTCCAGCAGAGGGGCCATGCCCCAACCCATGGGGTCCATAAGTGGTGCTCGGCCACAGACATGTGGTCCATAATGTGGCGCATCGATGCAGACAGCTGGTTCTGGGAATTTCGGGCGCACAATGGCCGACCCACGCACGCTCCCCTCGGCGCCCAACGGCGCACAGGTCATGTGGGAGACAAAAGAAAGACAATTGAGCGAGGGGTAAGGTCACAAGGGTACACGTCAAAAAAAGCAATGCAAGGCGAAATGCGTACGGAGGGCGAAGTGAGAAAGCTCGTCCCTACCGTACGTCACCCCCCTGTCACCTAGCCCACCCTTGCCCTTACCCCATATGTACAAAACCTACACATTACCAATTCGTCACTACTGTCACGTCTTCCCCATATTTCCCCTATACCAAATTCGTCTCCACAATCCCTCTACTTCAAAAATTTGCCATCATCAATTCATCATCAATCCTCATAAGGAGGCAGAGATGGAACATCAAAGCACAATGTCACACCCACGTCATGATGCGTCTCACAATCCAAACATTTGCATCATAAAAATAATTAAACCATGGCATGGTGTGGAGTACCTGTCACCTCAGGTGAGTGGATGCAGATGGTGCGAGGAGATCCTTCATCCTAACTACTTTCTAAATGACATTAACACACTTTACACTACCCGGGGTCTTTCCCTGCCAATCCATTGGCCACTTACACTATGGGTTCTAAAAACCAAATTCCCATTGACCAAACTGTGGTGCTTCTCAATTTGGGGTCTCACTCCCCCGATTCATCTCCCGGTGCCCTCGCACAATTTCTGGGCTGTGACGTGTAGCTCTCCCAGCAGGTCTACCCACCTGCACACCTCCACCACTGCAGTTGCCACCCGAGCTTACCTAGCTCCTCACCCTAACCTAACTAACTGGGGACAGCCCCTCTCCTGGCTCTGTCACCCCATGGTGCCCTCTGGCACTGGGCTACCCGGGTCCGTCCTCCGGATCCTCGGGCCCCATCCACAACAACTACTACCGGATCCCAGAGCCCACCTGCGGCCTCACCTGGCCGACATCCTTACAGTGGTGGAGTGCCCAACCAACTACACACACTAACAGGCTACACGCCCAGCCATTTCCACAACACTAATGCACCCATCCACATACCATTCTGCCACCCGCACCACAGATGCCAATATCCAACCACAATTTACCTGTACCCTCTACCTAACACTTACACTACCCGCCCCGGGTATCCGTGATGGGGGTCCACTCTTCCCTCATTCACACCTTCGCACCATCCACTCCACTCCACAATTTCCACCATACTCACTCCACGACCATCCATTCCAATACTCCATTTATTCCACACTACCATTCTCCATACCTGCTGTTGCACACCTGTGCAATCCCACCTGGTGCCACCTGCACCCTCCTCCTCTTCCTGGACCATTTGGTCAACACAACACGCAATCACCTTCACTCACTCATACACTGCTCCATCCACCTGTTCAGTTGCACACCTGTGCAATCACACCTGTTCAATCACACCTGTTCAATCCTCACACACACGGCATCATCTCAGCTAACTCCTCCCCTCTGAAATTTGCGCTTCCCAGTCGTCCCTTTAAACTATTGCGCTCCCTCGTCATTATAATCCACACTAATCTACCTGCGTCCCCACTACAGGTATCAGTCACTAACTAACCTTAACGTTACCTACTGTCCTCTTCGCTAGATCCCTACACATGATATATCCTAACCCACCCGGGCTAGTTTTCACTGCCATCAACCCCATAAACTATTGCGCATTTGCCCCAAATCTGTGAGGGATGGTGGATTTGCCATCCCACCACATCGGGGGTCTCTCACTATCAATTTTGCACATCCAAATTCCACAAATCAAAAATTTTCCATTTACTACCAATTCTACCCACTTTTATAAATTTCGGACCAAATCACTACTATCATCATCACAGTCCGTCTACTTATTACATCCTCTCGGTGCGCCAATTCACATCTACAGCTCGGCTTCGTACAGCCGAGCAATGAATGCGGGTTCCTTCGTGCCCGCGGCTGGATACGTCCCGCATTCGGGGCCGGGACGGAGGCTTACCCGGGCCGAGATCCCACGCACCACCTCGGCGTGGAGCCATCCAATGTCCCGATCTCGACCTGCCGGCACGTCTCAATAGAAAGTGGTCGCCATGACGACCCTTCCTATCGGGCTGCCCGACGCGCACCGAGGGCCCGATTCGGCTATAAGTCGTTCTAACCTTTAACCCGGTTACCGTCGATGCTTCACCTGCAGGCTTACATGCATACGCTACCCCTTTCTTGCTCACACCTCCAGCTGGTCCCATGCTCCTCGTACCTTCCCTTACACACCTCGGTACACTCACTCCGCTCACCGACTTGGTTACACACCTGACCACCGAACACCTTGGCACACATTCGTCGCTCGCACACCTCACCAACACACCTCTTCGCGCCCCTTTCTCGGTCACCTCTTTTGTGACAATCACAGGTGTGCTCTCATTCGCACACCCAACCACGTGCCTCACTACCAACTCAAATGTGCCTTCCCACACACGCTCTACCATTCCAGGTGTGCATCCTTGCTCACCTGTCACAACCAACTCACGCTCCGTTTCACTCTCACTACTCTCACCTCCACTCTTGACAGCGCACTCACCCTTACTCTCGACGGCACACTCTTTCCTCATGCACCCGTCCGTTACACACCTTTCTCGCGCACACCCTCCCGTTACATCCTCTGTAACACTCACCACAGGCGTACACTTCCTCGTTACATCCTCTGTAACACTCACCACAGGTGTACACTCTCTCGTTACTTCCTCCGTAACACTCACCACACCGCGCTTCCATGTACCCCCTCGCACACGCGCTTCGACCAACTCACTCTTGACGGCACACTCTTTCCTCATGCACCCGTCCGTTACACACCTTTCTCGCACACACTCTCCCGTTACACCCTCTGTAACACTCACCACAGGTGTACACTCTCTCGTTACTTCCTCCGTAACACTCACCACACCGCGCTTCCCTGTGCTCCCTCGCACACGCGCTTCGACCAACTCACTCTTGACGGCACACTCACTCCTCGGCGTGCACTTTTTCCTCACACACCCCATGGTCGGACATTCTTGCACACCTCTTTTTTCGCACACCAGACCTGTCGCACACTTCACCAACGGCCTCTCACGAACACCCGGATCCAAACCAATCCCCAAGCCGACTGAAGCTTTCCTCACATCATATACATTGCCACTCACCTCCGTACCTCGTCGCACCTCCTCTGCCACCTGCAAACTTTTTATTTGGTTAGTGAGCACCGCATCATGATTTGAACACAGACCTTGTACATATTCCATTACCTCCTCCTGGATTTCTCTCTTAGTTTCTGTCCGTCCCTTCTTAATTTCACTCACCTCTTCTTCCACTTCCTCTAATTTTTGTTTAACCTCTTTTATTCCTCGGTGCGCCCCCTCTATCTCTTCCTCTAACGCCACCTTAATCGTTTCCATGTGCGTCCTCACCTCTCGGTCCTTTGTCTCCATTATCTCTGTCACCTCGTCCACCCTCATTGTCAGTTCCTCCCGTACCACCTGACATTGCCTCTGTGTCGCTATTAATTCGTTTTTAATTTCTTTTTGTGTCGCCTTTAACCCTCCTAGTACCGCAGTGTTCTTTTGAACCTGCTCCACTAACTCTTTTTGTCCCTCTGTCAGCTGTTCCACCTCCTCCGTCAGACCCTCTATTCCCCCTTGTAACTTTGCCGTATTATTTCTCACCTCTTTCTCTATACGCTTTTCGCCTCGCTTTACCTCCTCGCGTAGCCCCGAGACCTCCTCGCTCACCCCTCGTCGTATTTCCTCCATCTGGTTCCCCATCTGTTCGATTTCCCGGGTGGATTGTTCCCCTATTTCCCGCAATTTGTCCTCCATCCTATTTTCTAACCCCATTAACCCATTTTTCACCCCCTCTAACTGATTCTCCTGGGCAGCCATTCTGTTTTCCACCCCCGTTAACCCATTCTTTACCTCTTTTATCCCGTTGTCTAACCCCTCAAAATTATTGTCTAACTTCCCAAATTTCTTGTCTAACTCCTCAAAATTATTGTTTAACCCCTCAAATTTAGCTTCTAGCCGTTCCCCCATTTCTCCCATTTTGCCCCCCATTTCGCCCCCCAATCGCTCACTATCAGCCCTCATTTGCTCACTCTGAGCATCCATCCGATTCCCCATTTGTCCCATACTGCTTTTCAAACCTCTAATTTGGTCTCCCAATTGCTCACTATTCCTTTCCATAAGGGCCGTCATTTGCATAAAAAAAAGATTCAAATCCCCCGGTGGCGCTACCACGGTCGCGGGCGTGGGCGCCGTGGCCATGTGTGAGGCGCCATTTTGCGCGCCTGATACTCCCGCAACCACATTGCCATTTTTCTCCTCCCTTTCCTCCACATACATTTCCCCGAGGTCCTGGGTCGATTCCACCCCGTCTATCTCTCCCACCGGCATCCCGTCGCCTTGAACAGCCATGGCGCGATTTCAAAATTCGGGTTTTGTAAAACAAAACAAATTTCGGTTCTTTATAATTTTGAGCGCGTGAAGCGCGCTTCGGGTCCGAATCTCACTCCTCGACACCAATTGTTACCGATAACACAATTGGTGTTCCAAAATTTGGGCCTAACAAATTTAGTCCCAGGTCCGAATCCCAACTCCTGACAACCAATTGTTACCGATCGCGGATTAAGATGTTAGTTACCGAGCGGTTTGGTATTTCCGCGACCGTTACAGGATCCCTGACTCACCCGATTCACCCAGACTTTGGCCGTATCGCACCGTAGCTGCTCAATGAGGGAAAAGACGAAAACGACGCATGCAAAGAGGAAAACGAAGGCAAAGAAAGGTTTGGAAATACTACTAAATTTATTCCTACTATTTACACACAAGCAAAAAGAAAGATGTCACGTTTATTTACAAGCACATAAGACGCAGGTGACACAGGGAAATACCTTATACAAGCTTAATTACCTACCCAGGACAGAACAAACAAAGACGACTCACACGGGGAATTGCAGAGTGGATTGGCTGGAAGGAGGTGTGTGGCTGGAGGGGGAGGACGGCACGGAGCTGGCTGGAGCTTGATCCTGCACGGGACGTCGGGCTGGACCTCGACGGCCGCGGATGCCACCGATCCTGTTGTGTGCGCGGGATCACGGGTCGGATCACGGTCGGAGCCGACGCGCTCGTGGGGGGGTCTGGCGTGACGGGTTCTCTCCTCTCTTCTTTTGTTTGTCCAACCACTCCTTCTCCAACGCAACCACTCAACGCAATCACTGAACGCAACCACTGAACGCAACCACTGAACGCAACCACTGACCACCCCTGACGACCAACTCAGCTCTTTGTGACCCTCCTTGTCTCGGCTCAAAGTGCATCTCCTTTGTAAAAGCACATCTCTCTTTCTTCTTCAAAGCTCGACTCACTGGGGGAGCGTCGCGCTGTGGGTTATATAGGCCCCGCCCCTCAACCTTGGCGAACCTCCCCCAAACGTTCTCTCCCCGCCCTCTCAAGCCAAACCCCTGGCTCATGGTTGGTCGAGTGGGGCTGGCTCACTCCTCCCCTCTCTGACGAGGTGGGGAACCGCCTTCCTTCCCCCAACCCTGCCTCGTGGTCAATGGCGGATGAAGGGAAAAACCGACCAAAATGCGGAAGGCACTGCGAATTGCAATTGACGGAAAGGGGGGAATGGAAGGGTTGGGAGTGGAAATGAAGGGAATCTATCTCTTTCACTGGTGCAATGGAGTATTCCAATTAATGGAAGACACAGCCTTACGCTAATACACATAATAAGGATATAACTGTCAAAAGAAAAGATATATCGTGTCCTGCATGTATGTTTTATGGACTAACTACGGGAATGCCCTTTGACCTTTATACAACCACAACGGAGGGAGGAGGGGTGATATCTTACAACAACCTTTTACAACAACATTTTGCCACAACAAAAAAATAAAAAACATTCTCATATCCACAACAATATACTTTGTGTGTCTGTTTGATTTTTTTTCTGTGTGATAAATGTTAGCTCTTTCATGAGCCTCGATTCTGTATACAACAACAACAAAATTTTTTTATTATTATTTAAATAATAGGCTTTACGGAGGTCGGTACGTACAGTAAGTACGGGCGTTCGTAACCCGGGGACTGCCTGTATACAGAATCGAGGCTCGTGAAAGAGCTAACATTTATCACACAAACAAATCAAACAGACAAACAAACAAAGTATATAAAAAGGGGAGCGGTAGACAAGATGGGGAGAGAAGGGGAAGCACATAAACACAACATTTGAGAGCAGGGACATCGGGAATGTGTGGGAGGGAGAGGGCTTGGGGGGAGGCGGCGTGAGAAGGGGGGGGGGGGGTGGGAGAAGTATAAACACAAGGACACCGAGGACTTCCAGGAAAGAGGTTGGTATTTCAAAAAAGTGGATTTGGGGTGAAATTAGCAGGGGTAGAAAAGATCAAGGTTTTGGATGGGGGAAGATAAGAGATGGTGGTGGACAGCTGTTTTAAAGACCTGGAGGGAGGAGTGGGATTGAAGAGAGTGAGGGAGTTTGTTCCAGAGGCGGGAGAAAAGAGGAGTGAAGGTGAGCAGAGAGTCTTGATTTTGGCAGTTTAACCATAAGAGGGTTGCAGGCAGATCTTGTGCGACCTGCAGGAACATTTGGGGGACAGCCCAGAGAGAGCTGGAGCAGCAAGGCCGGAGAGGAGTCGATAGAAGACAAAGACCACCAACCTGCCTGCGGTGAGTAAGTGAAAGGCCTTCGGAGGTAGCTTCATTGCGGGAGATTCCAATGATTCTGAACGCTTTGGTTTCAACAGCGTGAAGACGAGCTAGGTGTAAGGCAGAAGCACCAGCCCAGAGGGGGGAACAGTATTCCATTGAGCTGTGGATGAAAGCCTTATATGTGGTGAGGAGCTCAGGTGTGCCAAGGAAGGACTTCGCACGACGGAGGATGCCCAGTCGGCGACTGGCTTGGGAGGCCAGATTTGAAATGTGGTTTTCCCAGGAAAGATCATGGCAGATAGTGAGACCCAAAAGCTTGAGTGACAGAACTTCTTGGAGAGGATTATGCAGAAAGTAGAAGGGAGGGTTGTCCAGTCGGTCTTTTCGGAGAGACATCGTAAGAGTGTGAGAGAGTGAGGAGGCTGCAGACTGCCGATCTGAGGGATGAGGAATGGAGCGGCAGAGAGTGGAGTCATCAGCAAAGAGATAGAGAGGATTTTCAAGTGAGTCGGAGAGATCATTGATGAAGACCAGAAAAAGCACAGGGCCCAGAACACTGCCTTGGGGAACTCCAGCCTGAACAGGAAGAGGAGATGAGAGAAACCCATTCAGGGCCACATGTTGACTACGACTAGAGAGGAAGTCCGCCAGCCATGCGTGGAGATTTACATGCATACCAAAGGAGGAGAGTTTGGTGAGCAGAGCGGGGTGCCAGACCGTAACGAAGGCACGTGATATGTCAAGGGAGACAGCTCTAATTTCCTGTTTGGCATTGAGGACCTCCATCCATTGTTGAGACAGCAGAAGCAGCATGTCCAGAGTAGAGTGACCTGGTCTGAAACCAAATTGATGATCAGAGATCAAGCCATTGGAAAAGAGGAAAGATTTCATATCCGAAGCAATGATGGATTCCATGACTTTGCTGATAATTGGGAGTAGGCTGATTGGTCTGTAGTTGCTAGGATCTGTTTTTGCACCTTTTTTGTGTAAAGCGGTGATATTGGCTGATTTCCAAGCAGATGGCAGATGACCTTGAGCAAAAGAGAAGGTGAAGAGAACAGAGAGAGGGAGTGAAAGAGCGGAAGAACAGGATTTTAGGATCCGTGGGCTGATGCCATCAGGTCCAGTTGCAGAATCAGAGTCGAGGGTTGACAGAAACTTTTCCACCTTGTCAGGAGGAAAGGACACAGAGTCAAGGAGCAGCTGGGTACGACTGGGTACGGTGGGTACAGAGAGGGATGGGTTTGGGACACAAGTTTTAGAGGCAAACACAGAGTTGAGGCATTCAGCTTTTGCACGTGCGGAGTCAGCTGTGTAGCCGTTTGAGGTAAGGGAAGGGATGGTGGGGGAACAAACACCAGAAACAGATTTGACCAGACGCCACCAGGATTTGGAAGAGGGAGACAGATAAGAGAGTTTGGTCTTGAGAACGAAGAGATATTGTTTCCTGGCTCTCCTGAGGGTGGAGACACACTTGTTTCGGGCTTTGTGAAAGGAAATGAGATTTCCTTCCATTGGATTTGCTTTCCAGGAGACAAAGGCAAGTTGTTTCTGGGCAACAGCCTCACCACAAGATTCCGTGTACCATGGACGGGAGGAAGGGTATGACAACTGAAGACGAGATGGGATAAATCTGTGCATGAGAGAGAGCAATTTACTTTGGAAGAATTCCCAGGATGAGTTGATGTCAGAGGCGGTAGAGATGGGAGACAAGTCCAGATGATTGATGGCTGCTTGAAGACCGTGCCAGTTGGCCTGAGTGAAATGCCAGACTCATTGACGCTGAGGAGGCTCCCTGAGAATGGTCAGAGAGATGTCCACTTTAACAAGCACATGATCAGATGAGCCGATTGGAGCAGAACAAGAGCAGCAGACATTTTCAGGGAAGTTAGTCATAACCAAGTCCAGAAGAGAAGATGCTCCGTTGACTGAGATCCGGGTCGGGATTGAGATCCGGAAAGGGGGACTATAGTTTTCCCCTCCGTCCGTGTGTGCGTCCGTCCGTCCTTCCATGCGTGCGTGCGGACGTGCTGGCGTAAGCGAAGGACCGAATTCTAATTTGGTGTGTGGGTGTATCTCCACATAAGGAAGAACGCCATTGAAAATTGGGTCGCCACGTCAAAATCCAAGATGGCCGCCACCATATATATGTCTGAACCTTGTGAGCGAAATATCTTGAAAAATAAGCGAACGACTAACTTCTAATCTGGTGTGCGGGTGTATCTACGCATAAGGAAGACCGCTATTGAAAATTGGGTCGCCACGTCAAAATCCAAAATGGCCGCCGCCATGTATGTCTGAACCTTGTGAGCGAAATATCTTGAAAAATAAGCGAAGTACCAACTTCTAATCTGGTGTGTGGGTGTATCTCGGCATAAGGAAGAACGCTATTGAAAATTGGGTCGCTACGTTAAAATCCAAGATGGCCGCCTTGCGTCTTCCACTTTGCCAACTCACATCACTTCACCGACGGGGGACCTAGGCGTGACGCTTGTTGCACTTTAACCTTTATTGCATTTTAACCTTTATTGCACTTTAACCTTTATTGCACTTTAACTTTTATTTAACCTATGTCGAAACTAACAACCTAATTCCGAAACACGCAAACTAAACGACGTATTTCGGACCTTCCACTCCTCATTTTAGACGCAAACTAAACGACGTATTTCGGACCTTCCACTCCTCATTATATATTCACCCCCCCCCCCCCCTCATATGGCTTCCCAAATCCTCCACACATCGGGGTGGCCATATCCCGATGTGCGGAGATCTGAGCACATATTTACTTAGGCTCCTGGCATTTGATGCAAATTTCACACCCTGGATCGATTGTTCACCAAAATGCAAGATGCAGTGAAACACTGCTCGACTTTTCATTTCCACCTTGATTGTAAAATCATAAAAGTCCAAAATGTTTCAGAATGCCTCAATTTAACTCACGATGATCTTTCTTTACAGCATTTGAATGATGACACTTCTCAACCTTATCCTGACTCATTCTCTCATTCAAGCATGATGTGGACAAATTCATCAGTAGGAACTACCGAATTCTACATGATCAATATAAATTTGTTGTTTCTCCCACATCAATCATATTCTGCTGCTACTCTCCTGCGTCATGTCTATCCACCTGCCAATCAGCCATCGCGCTGCCTATGCAGGCCAAACACGACACACAGTAAAACACTGGATCCAATATGCAATTAATGCAGTTTACGAAGACACCTTCACGCACAAGTACAAACTAATGACCACAAAATACAAGGAAAACACTATCGAACAACATGTGCACAACCTCTTTTTACTTCCAATCCAAGAACAACAAATTTCAATATTTTTCTTTTCATTCATTCTTTCATTCCACCAAAAATTTAATTTCATTCATTCATTTTCTACCAAAACTCATGATCCTAGGGGCCATCGTTTTGGGGCTAGGATCCCTGCCTTGGTCTGTCTTTTTCCAGCCCATGAGCTGGGCATATAATCCCGCATAAGGGACCGGTCCATGTTGCGCCTGAGGATCAGAGATAGCTGCGCTCTTCTCCTCGGGCTTTTGGTCGTTATCCTTCTCTTGTGTCGCTACCATTTGTTTCTGTAGCACAGTTATCTGTTTCTTTGTTGTGTCGAGTCCGTTCTTTAGACCTGCGCATTTAGATTCCATCTCCCGTCTGACACACTCCTCCATCCATTGACTGAAGGCCTCCCAATCATCACCTTTGTGCTTTTTCTTCGCATCCCTTGTTTTTAAAGCTTTCCTCAAATTTTCTAACTGTTAGTCAGGTTCACTATGTTTTTTCGTTCAAAATCATGGTAGATTAGCAAACCTATACATTTTTCGAAACGTTATTACATGGAAAATCTGAAAATCAATGTTTACATTTGCCAATTCCGACCAATTCGATTCGACCAATTCGACCAATCGACCAATTCCATTCGACCAATTCGACCAATTCGACCAATTCGATCGATTCGATTCGATTCGTCGAATTCGATTCGATCGACCATTCGACCAATTCGATTTGCCAATCAAATTGACCGACCTTTGCTTGTGTGGAACGGACTGTGAAAACGATGCGGACTATATTGTCGGATACGACACACAGGACAGTGATGACGAACTCTAAATGGCATATTCTGTAATCGTGTATGTTTGATGCCATTGACTGCCTGTGTATATTTTGTCATTGACTGCCTGTGTAGATGTGAAGTTATACTGACTGCATGTGTATATATGATTTTGCTGACTGCCTGTGTATGTTTGGTGATATGAATTATTGTGACACATTTTGATGTTATTAACTGCCTGTACAAAATGATAACATGTATTTGATTATGCAACTTATCGCGAATATAAAGACAGTATTTTGCAATTCAAAACCTTTGATTCGTGTCTTACCATTCCCCATAGCACTAATTTGATACTTTCATTGGATTCCTTGTCCCTGAAAATATAGGTTTAGTATATTTTAAAAAGTTTTTAGGGTAATTCGAGGCAGAAATAGAACAAAATATGTATTTTACAGTGGCCATTTTGAAAATCCAAAATGGCCGCCATACAGGTATCTCTCCAAATGTAAACATTGATTTTTAGTTTCCTTATGCTATAACCTTTCCAAAAATGTATAGGTTTGCTAATCTACCATGATTTTGAACGAAATATAATTTATTGACATAGTGAACCTGACTATGTGTTCTCTGGAACGTTCCCTCAACGGGGAACGCAGACTTTTGTCCCACAGTCATTCCAACCCACTGATGTACAAATTCTATGGATTCATCCCCTGCTGTTGTCATCATGTACTCCGCGGAGTACCTGCGGATGGGTGATCGGTCTTGCCCGGTCGCCCATTTTGATTTCCCATTCTTACACCTTATTTCCCTCTTAGTGAGGTCACTACTCAGGGTACTCCCTGTAGTCCTTAATCACTGAATTATCTTTCTCCCAAGGTCCTACCTTGTTTCCTTATACCAGAGGTCCCACCTCTTTTACACCTTAATACCAGAGGTCCCAACTCTTTTCCTTAAAATTTGTCCTGTTCCACATTAACGGCTTGACTACTTTTTAACAGGTTAACAATTCTGGTTTGGACTCACTCAAAGCCATGGGGGAAAGGGTCTGACTTTACCTGGAAATGACAGCACTTTGTTCCTAGGAGAGATATAAAAGGTCTCTCACCTTGTTCCCTAAGTTGAGGTGGGTACCCTGAGTCAATTGCTGTTACCTCCAGAAGTCATCGGTCCTCTCACCCACAGCCTGGTGACAGGTGAGTCCCGGGTTTCGGCACCAAATGTCGAAGTCCGATGTCTGATGTCCGATGAGACACTAAAGACACCGTACTGAAGATACAAGCCATTTAATATGGGATTCACACATATGCGGGAAAATGGTAGGCTCCAGATAATGCCAAGTCCCTTCTCAAAAGCATTCAAGGCCACCCAGTTTATATACACCGAGGCAACTTCAGCGCAGAAAAGATTAGCATCACAAAAGGAAACTTCCCACAAGAACGTGTCTCGTGCGCAATGCACCTCACACGGCCTTGAAGGTCATTTCCCAGAATGTAGGAGTTTTGTACCAGGGCAGGAAAAACACAGAGTTCCTGTCATGGTCTGATAAGCAGGGTGAAAAACACAGACCAGCTTGTGGCCACGAAGCAAAATGCAAGAGAAATCAAAGGGCATGAGAAAAATCACATTCCCAGCCTGTCAGACATAAAACAAGACAAAGGTTCAATTAAAAACAATCATCATCTCCCACACAGTCCAAGCTGGACTCAGCTATTAGGACCAGATAATAGACTGATTCTGGGCCTACCTCGACTCAGCTATGAGGAGTAGTTACTAGATTGATTCCTGGCCTAGTGTTACACTCGTGGGGTGGATTGTTTAAGGATGGTACACTCATGGGGCTGGGTTTGCAATGGCGAGAAGCTGTGATCGTTGGGGTGTACCTTATGTGAAATTGCAGGCCGGCTGTGAAACCAAATTTTGCCCTTTTCTTTCTCCTCCCCTATCGACTTTATTTTTATTATTTTGTTAAAAGAAAAACAAAGATCTTCCTTATCGACTTTCTCCCTCCCACCGGAGCTCCACATAATTGAATAGAGAAAGAACCTTTGGGAAGAAAGAAAGAAGAGGAGAGGGAGGAAGAAGAAGAGTGCGTCGGATCGGTGGAAAAAGGCAAAAACCGAACGCAGCACGTATGGTCGAATTTTTGATGAGAAACTCGGCCTGTATGAGCTTTTTGAGGATTTTTGATTAATCTCTCTGAGGGCTGCCTGCTGGAGGGACAGTCGGTGCAGGAGAGATTTGGGTGGAGGAGGCTTTTCTCGGTGCACGTGGGATCGATCGTGAGGAAGTGGGAGAGGAAGCCAGAAGCTTGTGCTCCTCATCAAGTTCCGTCCGAGCCGGCCGGAGGCAACGTGCGGCTTCATCATTCATGGTCTTGCAGGAACTGCTCTGGGCAAGTCGTTCGTGGAGTTTGAAGACACCCACTGAGAAAGAGAAGAGTGGAGTGGAGGCTCCACCCTCGGGACACGTGGCTGGGGCGAGGCAGCCAGGACGCCATCTGAAATCGGCCTGAATTCCCCTCCTCCCCTCCCAGTTTTATTTTACCTTTTATTTCCTTTACATCCTGGCGAATATTTCTTTGTTATTTTGTTACCCTCTCCCGCCCCTTTGGGATTAGCTAGGGATACCGGGTGGGTCGTTTAATTGTCTGGTCTGTTTTGTCTTGGCGCCTGTCTGTCCTTTAATTTCTTGATCTTTGCTGCTGCATATCAGCGGGATTTCCTTTCCTTATGATTTATCTTTTCCTTGGTGTTGCACCCTGTGTTTTTTCTTGGTTTTGAGTAAAGTATTTGCATTTATTTCCCTGTTTTGAATTTGCATTGCATTTCTGAATTGGCATACTGTGTGTTGAAGATTGGGGGGGGGGGGGGGGCAGGGGGGGGGGTGTAAAAAATTGCGTCAGCATTTGGATGGTAGCTTCGCTCGGTCACTTCTGATTGCTCATACGGCGCGACCCGCCCACAGGGAACGTATTTGTCTCCCGAGCACATCGATTAGGATCTCCGGAGCAATAGGCAGTACCCCGAGCCCTTCACCCAAGGGCCAGGTCATAACAAGTGGTGTCAGAAGTGGGATTTTAGCCCAAATTGGGAAATGAGTGTCGGCCAAATGGACTTCGGCCAACAGTTGAGTTCTATTATGGCCATTCTGGGGGTGCAAACTGGGAAAATGGATGCTCAGAGGGCTGAAATAAATGAGAAGATGGATGTTCAGAGAGCGGAAATAAGTGAAATAAATAAGAAGATAGATGTTCAGAAAGCCGAAAAAAATGATAAGATGAATGCTCAAAGAGCTGAAATGACCGAGAAGATTGATGCTCAGAGGGCTGGGGCCAAAAATATGAAAGGACAGATGACTGGACTTAAGGAAGAAATGGAAACTCGTTTCCAAGTAATGGGGAGGAAGTTGGAAGGGATTAGGACAGAGAAAATTAAAGAACAGAATACGTGGTGTATGGGGGACATATCGCAACCCGGGACTGCCTCCAAATCTGCTGTAGGGCTAAGCGGGCTTAACGCTTCTGTTAGCATGGGGACGATGGCGGGTAACGCATGCAGTCGAGACATCGCATGTGGTCCCTATAATGGGAAAGAAAACTTAGAGGCGTATTTAGCACAATTTGAGTGCGTTGCCAGGTTGAACAGTTGGACAGTTAGTCAAAAGGCAGCTATGCTGGTAGCATCATTGAGAGGAAGGGCATTGGGGATACTGAATGGCCGGCTAGAAGACCCACTGGGCTATGATGAAGTGGTAAAATGCCTCACAAGACGTTTCGGGACAGCACATCAGGTTGAGTTGGCACGGGTACAGCTCACGCAGCAGAAGTGGCGACCCCCGGAGACGTTCCAGAATCTCGCGGGTGACATTGAATGCTTAGTAAAGCTGGTTTACCCAGAGGTGAAGAGACCGGGATTTGAAAATCTGGCTTGTGAGTATTTCATCGCAGCCATAGGTGGGGAATTGCAATCACAAGTTCGTCTACAATGGCCTCAGGGCCTGTATCAGGCAGTGGAGGTTGCTTCTGAATTGCAGATCATTCATACACAGCGGTCGCCCCATACGCAACGGGCAGTAATTTGTCAGGCGCATCACCTGGGAACCGAAGAGGTGGAGACTCCCAAGCGGTATGAAGGACCGGCTGATGGTATTGAAAGGGGAGAAGGTTACGCCACCAAACAGGATGTGCAGAGGCTTCATGAGGTGATACAGCAGGGTTTTGGGACCTTAGGGAAGCAACCTTTTGGGGGACCACCAGGAAACAGGGTGTTTTCTGATCCCCGGGGAAGGGTCCCCACATGCTGGAGGTGCGGAATACAGGGCCACTTGCAGTCAGAGTGTAGGTGGCACGGACGTCAACAGGAGTTCGTAGGAGGAAGGGGACCGAGACGGGATGTAAATGAAACAGCCATGGCAGTTGCTCCGATAGGGGGGGCGTTAAGCCATATCGCAGAAGGGAGATGAGAGGGCCCCAGACGAGATGGAGCTAGCCATTCGGGAAACCGGAGGTAGCCGGTCGTGTGAGGCGACAGCCGGCTGTGAATGGGGAAGCCTCAGTCGTGGTGCTTGGTTTGAGTGGAGTTGGGGAACAGCTGCAGAATGTCGCAGTTTCTTGTACAGTAGAGGGGAAACAGATTCGAGCAATTGTGGATACGGGGGCGAATGCAACCGTTGTACATCCGGACATGCTGCGACACACAACAAAGCGATGGAAACCACTCGCCCCTGGAGCAGGATATCATCTGAAATTGGCCAATGGGGAGACAGTGCCAATACTCGGGAGTGGAGTCATCAACTTGCGGTTGGCTGGGATGGAGTATAACACAAAGGTGTGGGTGGCGGAACGCTGTGACCCTTGCTTGATTGGACTGGATTTCCTGGCCGAGAACGGTTGCCAGTTGGATTATGATCGGATGTGCTTGAAGATTGGAAAGGACATGGTTCTATTTGAGGAGCAGAGTGAAAAAGATCCAAAGGATGCAAGTGTAATTGCGCCTGTATCTGTGACTTTACCACCAAACTCAGAAATGTTGATCATCGCTCAGCCAGCTGTCATCAGGTGTGAATCATCCCTGCTGGGACTATTGGAACCGATGGAAGAGCCAATGACTTAAGGAATCGCAGTAGCACGAACGTTAGCATGGTCCAAAGGAACACGGGTCCCAGTACAGGTGCTAAATGCCACCGATCAGCCAAAGGTTGTGAGAGCGGGCACCCAGCTAGCTACCTGGACGTCGGGGATAGAGGTGGTAGAGTGTAATGGGAGGTCCGGAGTAGAGGACCCCACAGGGCGCGATGATGGTGAGTGGCCTGAAGAACTCGCAGATCTAGAACAACGCAGCATTGCAGGACTCAGTGAGGATCAAGCCAAACAAATCCACTGGTTAATTGCCCGTAACCGAGACTTGTTCATGCTAGCGGGTAGGAAGCTGGGCCGCACGAAAATGGTAAACCATCGGATTGAGACGGTGGGCGGCAAGACCGATTAAGCAACCGCCAAGAAGGCTACCATTTGGAAAAAGGAAAACTGCTGAGGAGGAAATTGCCAGAATGTATGCCGAGGATGTAATTGAACCCTCTGATGGAGCATGGGCATCACCAGTGGTCCTGGTGCAGAAGAAGGATGGGACAGTTCAATTTTGCATGGATTACAGGAAATTGAACGATGTGACCAGAAAGGGTTCATATCCTCTTCCTCGAATCGATGAGACATTTGATGCGTTAGCTGGATCGATGGGCTAGAGCACTTTGGACCTAAAGAGTGGCTACTGGCAGGTTGAAGTCGACCCGGCCAGTCGTGAAAAGACCGCATTTTCAGTGGGAACAGGTCTATGGCAATTCAAGGTTATGCCATTTGGTCTGTGCAATGCTCCCGCCACATTTGAAAGGCTTATGGACAGAGTTTTGGAAGGGTGGCATTGGAAATCCTGTCTCGTCTATCTAGATGACATTCTAGTCCATTCATCAACATTTGACCTTGCTATTTCCCAACTGGAACAAGTTTTTTCACGCTTTCGGGAGGCGGGGTTGACATTGAATCCCGGGAAGTGCCAGCTATTTCGGGCGAGAGTCGCCTACCTGGGACACATTATCGGTCGAGAGGGTGTGTCGACCAACCCGGACAAAATCTCAGCAGTGCAAGATTGGCTTACTCCCACGGATGTATGGCAGGTACGGGCCTTTCTGGGGTTATGCTCGTACTACCGACGATTTAAAAAAGGCTTTGCAGACATCACGCGACCCCTACACAGGTTGACAGAAAAGAAAAACACCAAGTTTGTCTGGGCCAATGACTGTGAGGATGCGTTTAGAGCCCTAAAGGATACATTGACGGAGAGCCCCAGACTGGCATTCCCTGAAAGTGAGGGTGAGTTTATCCTGGATACAGACGCGAGCCACTTGGGCCTGGGCGCAGTACTTTCCCAAGAGCAGGGGGGCACAGAGAGGGTAATCTCCTACTTCAGCAAGGCTTTGTCGAAACCGGAAATGAACTATTGTGTTACACGAAAAGAGTTGCTGGCGTTGGTGACTGTGGTTGATCACTTCCGACCGTACCTCCTTGGAAAAACATTTGAGCTTCGCACAGACCATGCATCTCTAAGATGGCTAATGAACTTCAAGTCGCCGGAGGGTCAGGTGGCCCGCTGGTTAGAAAAGTTACAGGCTTTTGATTTCAACATTGTGCATCGCCCGGGTCGGCTCCATGCCAACGCCGATGCCTTGTCTAGAAGACCGTGCATTGAGCAAGGTTGCCGCTATTGTGAAAGAAAGGACAAGAGGGAGGAGGAGGAGGAGAACAACCAGAATGATCATGTGTGTGTGATGCGTGGAAGTGTGCAACCCACAGAGAGTCCACAGAGTAATAATGATTTGCTGAAAGACTTTGGTGTGGCACAGCGTTTCTCAACCGGGGGCCCGTGGCCCCCGGGCCACGAGCGGACGCCGAAAAACTGCGATTCAGAATGCAGAAGCTTGTAATGTACAATTACGGTGACGAGTCTCCGGTCATAGTGTCAAAGTAAAAAGGGTAGATGAGTTTAACCTTCTCTAAAAAAGGGTAGATGAGTTTCTCTCCATCTCTTTCTGCTTCTTTACATCTCTACTTCCTTTCTTCTCCTTCCCTCCAGAGCACTTTTCTAAACCTAATTTTCAACCTTACTGTATTACCGTTACAAAAGTAATTAATTCGTATTTGCAATTTTTTTCTCAGATGTCGAAGGCTCGAAAATGGAATGACAGCTATGTCAAGTTTGGATTCACGAATGTCAGTCGAGATGGCGTGGACTGCGCGCAATGTCTGCACTGCTCGGTCGTGATGTCAAATGCGTCACTACGTCCTTCCAAACTTTCAAACCATCGCGACAAGATGCATCCCGGAAGGAAGGAAGATAATATCGACGCTCTGTCTGCGAAACGATCACGATATGACCGTGAAGCGACACTTCCCAAATTTGGATTCCGGCCAGAAGAAAAACCTGCTCTTCAATCCAGCTACGAAGTGGCATACCGAATTGCGAAGTGCAAGAAGCTGCACACTATTGCTGAGGACCTTATCAAGCCATGTACAGAGAAAATGGTGGAATTGATGATCGGACCAGAGGCGAAAAAGAAGATCCAGCAAGTTTCGCTCTCTAATGACACGATCCGACGACGGATTGACGACATGGCTGCTGATGTGTGCCGTCAAGTTTGCTCCGAAATCAAACAAAGCACGCTCCAGGCTAGCCTTCAATTAGACGAGTCTACCGACACCGCCCTGGAGAGCCAGTTGATCGCCTTCGCTCGCTACGAGAGAAAGGGAAAGATGAAGGAAGAGTTCTTGTTCTGCAATACCCTACCAACCACAACGACAGCGGCAGATATCAAAGCTATTGTGGACTCATTTTTTGAAGCTGACAGACTCGGTTGGCAGAATTTCAAGCACATTTGTACTGATGGTGCCCCAGCGATGGTCGGCGTCAGAGGAGGGTTCGTCACGCTTGTGAAGAACGAATGGCCCCATGTGACGTCCTCCCACTGTTCGCTACACCGATACGCTCTTGCGTCAAAGACTCTTCCGCCTCGTTTGCTGGAAGTCATGGACGTCGCGGTCAAAGTGATCAACTTCATTCGTGCGAAGGCCAAAAATCATCGGCTCTTCCAACTCCTGGCCAACGAAATGGGAGCGGAACATGTTGGACTTCTGTTCCACACCAAAGTCCGTTGGCTATCGAGGGGGAAATGCCTCTCTCGGCTGTATGAACTCCGGGTTGAGGTGGAAATCTTCCTGCGAGACAACGAAAACAACCTCCATGTCCACTTCGACAATGAAGAGTTCGTCATGATGCTCGCCTACCTGGCCGATATATTCGGCCGACTCAACGAAATGAACCAGTCCTTGCAAGGCCATGATGTGACAGTCAGTGACGTTCAAGACAAGCTTGCCGGACTGTCTGCTAGAATGGAAGTCTGGCAGGCACGAATCAAGGCCGGGTCCACTGCCTCGTTTCCTTTCTTGGACGAGCACCTGCAGACGCAGAGGATTGAGCTTCCCGTCAGCATCAAAGATTGCATCACTAGACATCTCGACAATCTCTCCGCTGAGTTCAAATCGTATTTCGACGATGCACCGTTGGATGTTCCGTGGCACAAAGACCCGTTCAACGCCAAAATTGAACCTACTGAAGACGAAGCAGAGGAGCTGGCAGAGTTGAAGGTTTCAAAAGCAATGAAGCTGGTCTACAGTAACAAAGAAGACCTCTCCACCTTCTGGTTGTCTGTTCAGGATGCGTATCCACTACTCAGCAAGAAGGCATCCGTAATGCTCATTCAATTCGCCACAACATATCTTTGCGAATCTGGATTTTCTGACCTTGCGACCATTAAAACGAAGTCCAGAAACCGTCTTGACGTTGGGAACGATATTCGCCTTGCTGTGTCCAAGACGGAGCCGGACATAAGAGGCCTCGTCAGACAAGCCCAACAGCAAGTGTCTCATTGATTGTATTGCTTAGAAAAATGTTTACTTTGATTTATCTTTTAAGACTGAGTAAATAAATTTCATAAAACGAAATCTGCATCTTTTATTGAAGGGCAGGGGGCCATGAATGTTAAGCGACTCGGTAGGGGGGCCATGGGCCATCAAAGGTTGAGAAACGCTGGTGTGGCACAACAAGAAGACTCTGACTTGAACATGGTCATTACCTGGAAGGAGGCGAACAGACGACCGGACTGGGAAGAGGTAGCAACTCTAACTCCAGACTTGAAAGTGTACTGGGGACAATGGGACAGTCTCGGCTTAGGTGATGGAGTACTTTACCGGAGGTGGGCAGTGGCCGCCACAAACAAGTATGTGTGGTTACCGGTAACACCACAGCGGAAGAAGTCTGAAATATTGGGGTACTATCATGGACCAAAGGCAATGGGCCACTTTGGCGTAAATAAAACGCTAAAGAAGATCCGGAAATTTTTTTATTGGATCCATTGCAAAAGAGATGTGGAGGCCTGGTGTCGCAACTGTGATAAGTGTTCTGCTAAGAAGGGCCCCTCAAGGAAAGAATTAGCCCCGTTGCAATTATACCAAGTGGGTGCACCCCTGGAGAGAGTGGCCGTGGATATTACAGGACCTTTTCCAGAAACCGCCCGGGGAAACCGGTACATCCTAGTCGCTATGGACTACTTTACGAAGTGGCCCGAGGCTTATGCATTGGCAAGTATAGATGCGAATACAGTTGCGCGGGCACTTGTGGACGGTTTCTTCACCTGGTACAGCATCCCTTCTGAGCTACATTCAGATCAGGGAAGCAATTTTGAGTCTGAGGTTTTTCAAGCAATGTGCGATCTTCTAGGTATACAGAAAACTCGAACCACTCCTTACCATCCTCAATCCGACGGCATGGTAGAACGTTTCAATCGAACCCTAGGTACCCAGCTGGCAATGTATGTGAATGATACTCACACCGACTGGGATGAGGGGTTACCGCTGATTCTACTGTCATGCAGAACGGCGGTGAGCGAAGCCACCGGTTGCACACCCGCACTCCTGATGTATGGTCGAGAACTAAGACTCCCCCCAGATTTGATTTACGGAGGACCACCCAATCAACACGTCCAGACCTGGCCCCACTATGTCGAAGGCCTACAACGTGATATTGAACAGGCGCATCAGTTTGCTCGGGGCAGGTTGCAGCGCTCCGGACAGCGCATGAAAACTAGGTACGACACACAAGCCTGGGAAAAGCAGTTGAAGGAGGGAGACCTGGTGTGGGTGAGCAACATCAGGCGGCGGAGAGGGCTCTGTCACAAGTTTGCCGATCGTTGGCAGGGTCCGTGTCTAGTGATGAAGCAAGAAAATGACGTCATTTATCGCGTGCGGCAGGGACAGCGAGTTGCGCCACGCGTCCTCCACCGGAACAGGCTGAGGGAATATAATGGGGACTCCATCCCTGAGTGGGTACGACTCGGCCAAAATAAGTTGGGGAAAAGACCGAAAACCCACACCCCAAATAACTGCACCCCACAGCAGCATGACCCAGGGGATGGAATCGGTAATAACAATTTGGCCGGCCAAAGTGGAAGGGGAAAACGCAATATTCAGCGCCCAGCTTATCTCTGCGACTATGACTTGACTTGAGAAGCTGCGGGGATAGGTCTATCAGGAGGGGTTGTTGTCTTTGTTCCCCACTTCCCTCCCCTAGATTCGGCGGAAGCTTCGGGCAATATTCTGCGTGGCGTTCCCCATCTTCGCTTCAAGCTTGGAAGAGAGAGGGAGGGATGCAAGTTGGTTACCTTGCTCGCTGTCGCTTGAATCCTATAAACCATCAGGACGCAAGTTGTTGTTTTTTTGTTTTTGTTGTTCATTATTTTTATTATTTTTTAACTGTGCCATGCGACTCTATTGTGATGGAGGACCATGCTCCCTTTGTTTTGAATCTTGTATAAGTATATGTTCTGTGTTATAGGACTAAACAAGGGTGTAGAGTAGAGAACCCGCATTTGCTTAGATTCGATTATATAGTCGAGCCGGGACGGCTCTGGAAGAAGGATGGGAGCAGTGTTACACTCGTGGGGTGGATTGTTTAAGGATGGTACACTCATGGGGCTGGGTTTGCAATGGCGAGAAGCTGTGATCGTTGGGGTGTACCTTATGTGAAATTGCGGGCCGGCTGTGAAACCAAATTTTGCTCTTTTCTTTCTCCTCCACTGATCTGTATATACTACTGGATAGCGGGTCGGGCTCTTGAGTTGAAGTCAGCGCCCGGCCACTGGACGCCATGTTGCCACTCCCATCAATTTTTCGTCAACATGCTCCGCTAATGTATTATGAAATGCCGGCTTGTGCTGCTATTAATTGCACAAAGAGACAAATACGAGGATGTGGAAAGACATTTCATCTGTAAGTACTGAAAATTAACATTTATTTGAGAATGTTTTATTTAAAAAACGTTGAATTTGAATGTTAAATTATGATGTTTGCACAACCGCGATCTGGATTCAGGTTTCAACTACTGAACTTTCAGATTCAGATTCAGATTCAGATTCAGGTCTGGAGTGTGCAAAGTCACTGAGCCGGGACATATTTCATCAATATGCGGTCCCTCAGGGCTAAGTTTGACCCAAAGTCTTTATCTATATATAGTGTAACGAATGTGAAAAGTATGGTTTTGTTGTGTTTTAACTGACCCTCGTAGAGTAAATAAGGTCGAAGGACGTCCCCCTAGTTAATTCCATGAAACTTACACACAGGCCACGATATATCTTTTGAAATAGCTTATTTCCTTTTTCTATGTAGGCTAAATATGTGTTTCCCACTAGATTGACTCTGCATTGTATCAAACGAAATAAGCGTAGGCCCCTTTCAATTTCCCCAATCATCTCCGCTCTCCAAAGTTCCTTTCAAAAGCGGTGCGAGTGGTGTTCAATCCCGCAAGCCACCATTGCCCATGTGCTCATCTCGGAGAAGAGGGGGGTAGGAGCCGCCAACTCACAGGCGTGGCACGTCGTCATGATCAAAGGAGGAATCGGACAGCCCTAACAGCCAACCAGCACCGCGGTGAGCGACCCGGTAGGCATGCCCTCGCAGCCGGCGGCTTGATTCCGACCCGAGTAATAAAAGCGACTGGAAGGGACTGCTTCGAGAGATGAGAGAAGAGATGAGAGGAGAGATGAGCTGTGAGATGAGCTGTGAGATGAGAGATGAGAGACGCTCCAAACCAAAAAGGAGAGGTACTTGGAGATGAAACAAGCTTTGGAGAGACGCGCTGAGAGGAGGGAGACGGCTCCACCAGAAGGAGAGGAGCAGGTGTGACCGAGCCAGCGCGTGACGTCCACAGCATCAGCAGCGTCGACGCGACCGAGGGTTTTCCCGCCAAAAACGCGAAGAATTGGGAGCTGCTACCTCCAGCCCTGCCGGTTGCAGGGACCTGACCCTGCCTCCCTCTCCAGCCACCCACCTCCGCCATTCCTGCCTGCAATTTCCCCCATGTAAGTGTGAACGTCGTCTGTCCTAATCGTTGTCCTGGGGTTAAGTAAACTGCATAGATAAGCTAACGATTCACTGTGTGACTGCTTCTTCCATCCATTGCTTGTAAATAACTTTGATCGCTCCTTCTTTTTGCTTGTGTGTATAATAAATCCTGTTATTCCTCCGTACTCTGTCTTCTTCTCTCTTCCTTCTCTTTCGGTCGCTTTAGAGGTTTCCCGATTGAATACCTGTGGTGCGATTGGTCAACGTTGGGGGAGTCGGGCCAATCGGGGATCCTGTAACGGTCGCGGTTGACCATCCGCTCGGCCCAAAGTAACATCTTGTCCGCGACCCGTAACAATTGGTGTCAGGAGTGGGATTCGAACCTGGGACTAAATTTATTTAGCCCAAATTTTGGACACCAATTGTGTTATTACCGTAACAATTGGTGTCTAGGAGTGGGATGCGAGGCCCGAACCAAATTTATTTTTAAAACGTGTAGAAAAAATTTGGTCAACATTACGAGCTGCCGAAATTTTGTTGTTTTATAAAACCCGAATTTTGAGATCGCGCCATGGACAATCAAGGCGATCGGATGTCGGTGGGGGAGATAGACGGGTTAGGGGTAACCCAGGACTTCGGGGAAGAAAAGGAGGAGGAGGAGGTGGTTGAAGGGGTTCCAGGCGCGCAAAATGGCGCTCTCGCGCACGAGGTTACAGGCACACAAAATGGCGGCCTCCCGTACGTGACGGCGATAGCCGGACCCGCAGTGCCAATGGACTGGGGTGTTTTGATGATGCATTTCAGTGCTGCTCTGAGAGGTGACAGTAAGGGATTTGATGCAATGATGGCTACTCAGGGGCTAGACGCGAAAAAAGCGAGGCACGAAGCAAGGTACAACCCGGTTGGATTTCGGGAGCAAATGAACGCCACGGTAAAAAGAATACAGGAAGACATTGACCGCAGGTTGGGCGAGCAGGTCCCACGGGTGCACGAGGAGGTAACGCGGGTCGAGAAGCGCTGGTTGAGCGAAGCGGAGGAAAGCGCGGGTACAATGACGGGGGTAGAAATCGCGACACGGGGTTTGGAAAAGCCGGCGACCGATGAGGTAGAGGGAATTTTATTAAAGCCAACGGTCGTCGAGGTGAGTAAAGAAAAAGCGGAAGTGGGCATTGAAATTGAAGAGATGACGGAGGTAGCCCGGGAATTGCAGGGAGAAATGGAAAATGTGCAAAGTCCCTGCTCACATCACGATGCTGTGCTTAACCCGAATGGAAGTTTGCAGGTTTTGGTGCTGGGAGGAAGAAGAACCCCGAAGGTGAGACGTGCTGTGTATTGTGCGGGGAGATTTTGTAAGAGGATGTTTGGCGACAAAAGAATTTTCGCGCGCTTGGGATCGAGGAGGCATCCGGGCGTTGGTGAAGGGTCCCGTGTGAGTGGAAATGGCACGCGTGTGAGGAAAAAGTGTGCGTCGGCGAGTGGGTGTGTTATAACATGTGGGAGTGAAACCGAGTGCGAGCGAGAATGCACGTCGGGGTGTACGGAGTGTACGTGCGAGGGTGAGAGTGACACGAGGAGTGAGTTGGTGGTGGAGCGGGTGCGAGAATGCATGCTTGGAATGGTTGAGGGTGTGCGAGGAAGCACACCTGAGTTGGTCATGGCGCGAGTGTGGGAGAGCCCATCTGAGCACGTTAGTGGGTGGATGCCAGAGTGCACGCCCATGGTGAGTGTTACGGAGGACGTAACGGAGGAGAGGTGTGGACCGAGGTGTGCGCAAGAGTGTGCGCGAGAGGTGTGGTGTGTAACAGGGAGAGTGTTGGTGGAATGTACGGACGGCGTTGGAACGCCGGGTTTTGTGAGGGTGAAAGGGGTAGCGTATGCGTGTGAGCATGCAGGTGAAGCATCGACGGTAACCGGGTTAGCGGTTAGGGCGACGGATAGCCGATGCAAGCACTCGGGGCGCGGTGTGCTTTGTTGGGTGCAAGGCCCGGCGCGGATCGATGCTGCGTTGCTTCTCTTCGAAGCGTCGTTGCCGATTCGGGCTTGGCCCCGCCCCGCACGGTCGAGTCCGGGCCTTGTCGGGCCAGGCGACCGGTCCGGTTCAAGGGCGAGTGGGAGGAAGCGGAACGGTGCCCCCTCGTGGGGACGGGGTTCCGACCGAGGGAGATTGAGCCATCGGGCCCGGGACCGCAAGGTGCCGCGCCGAGATGGTGCGTGGAACCTCGGCCCGACCAAACCACCTCCCTTGAACCGAAAGCCGGACGGATTCAACCTGCAGGCGACCAAACCACCCGAATTCATTGCTCGGCTTTGCGAAGCCGAGTTTAATGATGTCATGACGCACCGAGGCTAGGATATAGCGGACTGTGGTGATGATGATAATAGTGATAGTGGTTTTGATCCAAAATTTAGAAAGGTGAATAGAATTGGCAGTAAATAGAAAATTTTTGATTTGTTGGATTTGGTGTGCAAAATTGATAGTGGGAACGTCCCCTATGTGGAGGGATGGCAACTCTGTCATCCCTCACAACGTGGGGGCAAAGGAGCACTAGGTTTATGGGGTTTATGGCAGTGAAAACTAGCCCGGGTGGGTTAGGATATTGTGTGTAGGGACCTAGAAGATGACATTAGGTAACGTTAAGGTTAGTTAGTGACAAGGATACCTGTAGTGGGGACGCAGGTAGATTAGTGTGGATGATAATGACGTGGTATGTGCTTAGTTTAAAGGGAAGACGGGGAGCACTAAGTTAGAGGGGAGTAGTTAGTTCAGATGATGCCGTGTGAGTGTTGAAGGTGTATAGAAGTGTATTGAGCAGTGTGTAAGGAACAGGTGTGATTGCACAGGTGTGCAACTGAACGGGTGGATGGAGCAGTGTATGAGGGAGTAGTGGTGATGTGTATTGTGATGACCAACTGGTCCAGGAAGAGGAGGAGGGTGCAGGTGGCACCAGGTGTGAGTGCACAGGTGTGCACCAACAGGTGTATGGAATAACTGGTAGTGTGAAGTATATGGAGTATTGGAATGGATGGTCGTGGAGTGAGTATGGTGGAAATTGTGGAGTGGAGTGGATGGTGCGGAGGTGTGAATGGGGGAAGAGTGGACCCCCATCACGGATACCCGGGGCGGGTAGTGCAAGTGTTAGGTAGAGGGTATAGGTAAATTGTGGTTGGATATTGGCATCTGTGGTGCGGGTGGAAGAATGGTGATTGGATGGGTGCATTAGTGTTGTGGAAATGGCTGGGCGTGTAGCCTGTTAGTGTGTGTAGTTGGTTTGGGCACTCCACCACTGTGAGGATGTCGGCCAGGTGAGGCCGCAGGTGGGCTCTGGGAGCCGGTAGTAGTTGTTGTGGATGGGGCCCGAGGATCCGGAGGACGGACCCGGGTAGCCCAGTGCCAGAGGGCACCAAGGGGTGACAGAGCCAGGAGGGGTCTTCCCCAGTTATATAGGTTAGGGTGAGGAGCTAGGTAAGCTCGGGTGGCAACTGCATTGGTGGAGGTGTGCAGGTCGGTAGACCTGCTGGGAGAGCTACACGTCACAGCCCAGAAATTGTGCAAGGACACCGGGAGATGAATCGGGTGAGTGAGACCCCAAATTGAGCAGCACCACAGTTTGGTCAATGGGAATTGGTTTTTAGAACCCATGGTGTAAGTTGGCCAATGGATTGGCAGGGAGAGACCCAGGGTAGTGTAAAGTGTGTTAAAATCATTTAGAGGATAGGTAGGATGAAGGATCTCCTCGCACCATCTGCATCCACTCACCTGAGGTGACAGGTACTCCACACCATGCCAGGTTGTTTAATTATTTTTGATGCAAATGTTTGGAAGGTGAGACGCATCATGACGTGGGTGTGACATTGTGCTTTGTGTTCTATCTCTCCCTCCTTATGAGGATTGATGATGAATTGGGTGATGGCAAATTTTGAAGTAGAGGGATTGGAGACGAATTTGGTGTATAAGGGAAAGATGGGGAAGACAAGACGTTGTGACGAATTTGTAAAGGTGTAAATTGTTGTAAATATGGGGTAAGGGCAAGGGTAGTGTAGGTGATGGGGGGGGGGGGGGTGACGTACGGTAGGGACGAGTTTTTCTCACTTCGCTCTCCGTACGCACTTCACCCTGCATTGCCTTTATTGACGTGTACCCTTGTGACCTTACCCCTCGCTCATTTGTCTTCCCCCCTTTTGTCTCCCACTTGAGGACCTGTGCGCCATTGGGCGCCGAGGGGAGCGTGCGTGAGGTGGCCATTGTGCGCACGAGATTCTCAGAACCAGCATGCATTGCGTTGATGTACCACTTTATGGACCGCTGTTCTGCGGCCAAGTACCACTTGATGGACCCCAGGTTCTGGGGCAGGGCACCTCTGTTGGAGACCGGCCATAGTGGCCAAGGAATCTTGCTTGCGGACCTCGGTAAGGTGGCACCTATGCCAAACAGGTGGACCACCCTTAGTTGGCCCCTGAGGTCCTAAATAAAAATGAACACAAGTTGTGCTTTTTATTATTTCCAAGTAGGCCGCATGAAGCCAGAAGACGTCGGGAAGAACATCGGCCCAGCAGAAAAAGAGAAGACCACCACCAGTTGTTTTGTTGTGTTTATTATGAACAGTGGTGACTGTGCACCGAGTGGTGCTTTTGTGGTGCTTTTGGTGCTTTTGGGTGCTTTGGTGGTATTGGTACTGGTGCATCGATGCAATGCGTGCTGTCTCCTCCCTCCCAACAGGAATTTCTTTTTCTTGTTCCCTAAAAAGAAAAAAAAAACACAGGTCCTGGGTTACGTTGTAAATAAGAAATAACGTCACTGTAAATAATGCTCCCCACCGTAAATGTATAGTTTGAGAACAATTCCGTAATTCGGTTAGCTGTGGGCTTGAGTCTGTTAGACAGGGTGCAATGCAGCAGGGGGACATATTTATTTGTGTTTTAAGATTGTCACACTCAGGGTCAGGTTAATTGTAAAGGGAATTACACCTACGTGTCACACTAAGTTAAAGTTTTGTAGGCCCGAGGACGGGCCTGAAGAAAGGAGGGTGCAATGTAATGAATGTGAAAAGTATGGTTTTGTTGTGTTTTAACTGACCCTCGTAGAGTAAATAAGGTCGAAGGACGTCCCCCTAGTTAATTCCATGAAACTTACACACAGGCCACGATATATCTTTTGAAATAGCTTATTTCCTTTTTCTATGTAGGCTAAATATGTGTTTCCCACTAGATTGACTCTGCATTGTATCAAACGAAATAAGCGTAGGCCCCTTTCAATTTCCCCAATCATCTCCGCTCTCCAAAGTTCCTTTCAAAAGTGGTGCGAGTGGTGTTCAATCCCGCAAGCCGCCATTGCCCATGTGCTCATCTCGGAGAAGAGGGGGGTAGGAGCCGCCAACTCACAGGCGTGGCACGTCGTCATGATCAAAGGAGGAATCGGACAACCCTAACAGCCAACCAGCACCGCGGTGAGCGACCCGGTAGGCGTGCCCTCGCAGCCGGCGGCTTGATTCCGACCCGAGTAATAAAAGCGACTGGAAGGGACTGCTTCGAGAGATGAGAGAAGAGATGAGAGGAGAGATGAGCTGTGAGATGAGCTGTGAGATGAGAGATGAGAGATGCTCCAAACCAAAAAGGAGAGGTACTTGGAGATGAAACAAGCTTTGGAGAGACGCGCTGAGAGGAGGGAGACGGCTCCACCAGAAGGAGAGGAGCAGGTGTGACCGAGCCAGCGCGTGACGTCCACAGCATCAGCAGCGTCGACGCGACCGAGGGTTTTCCCGCCAAAAACGCGAAGAATTGGGAGCTGCTACCTCCAGCCCTGCCGGTTGCAGGGACCTGACCCTGCCTCCCTCTCCAGCAACCCACCTCCGCCATTCCTGCCTGCAATTTCCCCCGTGTAAGTGTGAACGTCGTCTGTCCTAATCGTTGTCCTGGGGTTAAGTAAACTGCATAGATAAGCTAACGATTCACTGTGTGACTGCTTCTTCCATCCATTGCTTGTAAATAACTTTGATCGCTCCTTCTTTTTGCTTGTGTGTATAATAAATCCTGTTATTGCTCCGTACTCTGTCTTCTTCTCTCTTCCTTCTCTTTCGGTCGCTTTAGAGGTTTCCCGATTGAATACCTGTGGCGCGATTGGTCAACGTTGGGGGAGTCGGGCCAATTGGGTGATCCTGTAACGGTCGCGGTTGACCATCCGCTCGGCCCAAAGTAACATCTTGTCCGCGACCCGTAACAATAGTTATCGAGGACGAGTATAAATAGCATGGTCCCGTCTAATAATGTGTACCCTGGATGATTCAAAGTTGCAAAACTCAATGCAGTTAAACTTTGAAACCAATAACTGATTCTGTATAAGTACATGGTAATTGAGTGTTTATATGGCTAGTATGTTGAGCCTTACATATTGAATATGTTGTAAATTGTTGCTTCGAGTTGTACTTTCATGACTATCGGCTAATTTCTTGAAAATATTTTTTTCAGATTTCCATTCAGTCGTCCAGATGTTCTCCAGAAATGGGTTGTGAATGTGAAACGTGACAAATGGAAACCTTCAAAGAAGTCTGTCCTTTGCTCAGACCACTTTGATGACTCATGTTTTGACAGGACAGGTCAGACCACAAGACTCAGAGAAAATTCCCTACCAACCATATTTGATTTTCCGACCCACCTGCAGAAGGTACATAATACAAGAGTTTCATGTTGTGGTGGAGTAACTGAGATATAAATAGTGTCATGATGTAGCTGTCACTGCCAGCAGTGATTTTCACACTTGTCTACTTACATGCCAATTGATGCGTCAAATATATAAATTTTGCAAACATATCAACATCAGCAACTTATCAATACTTTTCCACCATCTCTTTTCTCAAGAACATCCCAAATAAATAATCTTGTATAATTTCTTCGTTCATAATTAATTCTGATCTATTATTCTGATGGATTTCCAGGATGAAAGGAAGCAAAAGCCACCCAAACCACGGTCTTTCCCGCAAGAAGCACTGGTCAATCTGCAAGAGCCACTGGACAACACACCCAGTACATCAATCATCACCAGCCCATCAAAGCTTGCAGCAACGACTGGTGCTGATCACACATACTGTATGCTGTAACTGCCAGTCCACGGAGTGTGAAACGTAAACTGGACTCTGTGCATGACAATCTTTGTAGCGTCAAGAAAAAGCTCAAATTGACACAGCAGAAATCACGTCGCTGCCGGAGGAAAGTCAAATCTTTGACCACAGTTGTTCAAGCACTTCGTGATGAGCAGCTGCTCTCTGAGAATGGAGCTGACCAGTTGGCAAAGACCTTCTCTGATGTTCCTTCTGGAATAATGGAAAGAATGCTCCAAAACAAGAAAAGTGGCAAGGTGACAAGGAAGACGTATCCTCCTGCACTCAGAGCATTTGCTCTGACCCTTCAATTCTATTCAACCAAAGCCTACATGTATGTACGCAAAATTTTGACATGGCATTGCCACACCCTGCAGTCATCAGGAAGTGGTACAGTTGTATCAGTGGTGAACCGGGATTCACACAAGAATCCTTTGTGGCCTTACAACTGAAAGTGAAGGAGGCTGAAGCTGAAAAGAGACGTGTTGTTTGTGCCCTCATGCTTGATGAAATGTCCATCAGAAAGCACGTCAGTTGGGATGGTGATAAGCTGCGTGGCTATGTTGACATTGGAACAGATGTATGCGATGATTCAACTCCTGTTGCAACTGATGCACTTGTTCTCATTGTTGTGTCATTAAACAGCAATTGGAAAGTTCCAGTTGGCTATTTTTTGATACATGGCATGTCAGGTGCTGAAAGGGTCAATTTGGTGATGCAGTGCATACAGAAGCTGTGTGACATTGACGTTGAAGTTGCCTCTCTTACATGTGATGGACCATCATGTCACATGACCATGTTGAAGCAGCTGGGGGCAAATATGGACATTGCTCGGTTGGATCCCTCATTCCCTCATCCCAGTAAACCGGAGTTGCGTGTGAGTGTCCTTCTTGACATATGTCATATGTTGAAACTGGTGAGAAACACACTTGCATCCAAGGGAATTTTGGTTGATGGATCGGGAGGGAAGATTTGTTGGTCTTACATTGAACGTCTACACGTGCTGCAAGAGGAGGAGGGGCTCAGAGCTGGTAACAAGCTGAGGTCGGCACACATCCACTGGGACAAGCAAAAGATGAAAGTCAACTTGGCGGCCCAAACTCTCAGCAGCAGTGTGGCTGATGCACTGGAGTTTTGCGATAAAGATTTGAAGCTGAAGAAGTTTGAAGGCTGTGAAGCAACGGTCGAGTTCATACGTACATTTGATCATTTATTTGATATAATGAACTCGAGAAATCCCTTGGCCCGCAACTACAAGGCACCAATGCATCCCCGCAACGAGCCTCAGTGGCGTCCCTTTCTGAGAAACGCCTTCACATATGTATTGTCGCTGAAAGATGTTCATGGCAAGCCAATGTACGAAACCCCAAGAAAAACAGCCTTTGTTGGATTTCTCGTGGCGATCAGGAGTCTTCAAGATATGTATGAATCTCTTGTTGGTGCTGCAGAACCAAAACTGAAGTACTTGCTGACGTACAAAACAAGCCAAGACCATCTGGAGTTGTTCTTCTGTGCTGTACGAGCGGCTGGAGGTATGAACAACAACCCCACCTCCAAGCAGTTCACTGCTCTGTACAAGCGACTTTTGATTCGCCACGAGATATCCGCACTTGGTGGAAATTGTATTGCCCAGGATACAACCGGCGTTCTTCATGTCTCCAGTGTGCACAGGGAACCAGAGTCAGAGATCTGTCAAGACATGTTGCTGGTGAGGAAGTATGGCATGGAGCCTCACCCATCTGCTCCTCATCACGACCATGATTATGCTCATATCCCCGACATTGGAAGGCTATCCCTCTACAAGGAAGAAGTCATATGCTACATAGCTGGATATGTTGTTCGTATAGCTGCCAAGCGTTTGTCATGTCCAGAGTGTATAGATGCGATGGCTGACGGTGGTGTTGCCACTGGTTGTCTTCTTTTGGACAGAAAGAATAGAGGAGGTCAGGTGAGGGTGGCGGCTGATGTGATCACAGTGTGTACTGCCACAGAGCAGTGCATACAGAGGATGCTGCACACCACTGAAGGTGCTCTACCACAGTCCAAGAGGATTGCTCCTGCCATCATGTCAACCGTGTTGGGTGAAGTATGTCAGCGGGGTGTTTTTGACAGGTTGGATGAGCACGTGCTCAGTGGTTCTCCAGAATGCAACCATGTCCACCTTCTTGTCAAGTGTTTGTCCTCTTGTTACATCAAGATACGAATGCATCATCTGACGAAGCAGCTGAATGAGCAGATCACGGGGCCCAATGTGCGCAAGCGGCTCACCAAGCTAATTCTCTTCAAACACCAGTAATTTTGGTTTTATTTCACAATTTTTGCATATCAGATGTTCCTTTTGAAAGGACTATGGTATGTAAATTAACATGATTGGTCGACATATGCGCACATGTATGCAACTAAGTTTAACTAACTATGCTTGCCATGTACCCATTTTAAATTATGATGTTTTTATGTACTTCAAGAAATACTTCTGAAGCGTTCTGCATTCAAGATGTGCTCTTGCCTCTCATTAAATTTGTTCACCTTATGCTTGTGACTAACAAGTGATTTCAAATAGTGTATTGACTGTATTCTCTTCTTTGTGTTTGTTGTTTGCAACTGGGAGACAATGGAGCACTGACAGGCTGCTCTTTTTGGCTCCTTCAAATGTCAGCATTTTGTGCTTTTTGTATCCTGTGCATCATCGCATTTTGTCACCATATCATCTGAATATGTGGATCAATTTTACTTCAAATGTGGATTATATTGTAGGATAATTGTTTAGATCTGGATTGTTTCTTTGTGCAAATTTGTTCTGTGAAAGAATACTGGGAAGCAACAATGAGTCTTGAGTGAACTGAATGGATAATGCTTGCTTGGTGGTGTGACAGTACTCTGGCTAATCCTCTGGTTGTTCACTGCAGTGTTCGGTCAGGCATGTCGGCTGTGGTGCTGTCTAGTCTAGGGATTACCTGCTTGCTGTGAAACAACATGTGGCGGTGACTTTTGGTGGTCGTGCCTTCTCCAACGTGGCACCCACACTGTGGAACCATTCCCAGAGGAAGTCGGGCATACCTCCTACATCAGTATCTGAGCGAAATGAAATGTGTGGGACTTTAGGCCACATTTCTGCAATCTGTGTGCCAAACCGGGCCAGAGAACTGTCTGGGTAATGAGATGAAGTGTGAAACATACCCACGACAGAGGGTGTCGAAACCCTGACCTGGCGGTCGCCAATCAAACGCATTACCACAAGAACAAACTGAAGACACTTGTTCAATGATGATTTTGGTGACAAAATGTTTGTTTCTTTTGTTGAGCCTCTTTGAAAAGGGCACACTACATATGTCGGTCAATATTATTATTATTAATTGAGGCTTTGTAATAAAAGGTGCCTTTTTATTCCAACTTTAAGCTTTTTATGTTTCATTTGTCTTTCAGAAGACTTTGTTTGTTGTCAACTGATAAATTCTTGACATAGAATGAGTAAATGACCCAACATTGAAACCATCACATATAGACATCCTGGAGAAAGTATTCCGTGAGAACAGTGTTGACCACAATGCCCTTAAATTGTGGACTAATTTATTGTATCAAGGATGATAAAATCTTTGAAAAATTAGTAAATTTTAATAATAATGCTTTATTCTCAAGCAATTTGGATTATACACTAAATTCATACTTAAATCGAGAATTATTTGAGAAAAACACAAACATGGACAAGAAATTTGCGTTGAAATTGTGAGGAAGGTTGGCAAAAAAAATCAATCAGAATTGAGTTTTCGAGCTGCTAACCTGGAACGTACAAATAAACATTAATTTGAAGAATTACATTGAGAGTTAAGAACAATAAAACGAAAGGATATTACAAGAGAACATTGGCGTGCCAAATACATAAACATATACATTGTCTGTCAATCATTGAGTTTGGAAAATGACACTTTGTATATATTTACAAAGTATAATTCTGAAAATTTTGCACATATAATCTAGGTTTCTTTCTAAAACAGCTTGTTGAGTGACTTTCAGTTGCGATGTTACGACGTAGTTCATTCCACAGTTGTGCAAACGCCAGGAACTGACACAGGCCGCGCCTCCTTGTGCGAATGGCAAGATGGCCGCCGCTGTCGCGCGCCGGCTTCACAGCTTTGTACAAGCCTATTGGCCGATGCTCTATCCAGTAGTATATACAGATCAGTGTTCTCCTCCCCTATCGACTTTATTTTTATTCTTTTGTTAAAAGAACAAGTACAAAAAGTTTTAATTAAAACAAAAGCCGCGTCGATGTTACACAATGCCTAGATGCAGCTGTGCCTATAACGTCGATGTTATAGGCACAGGACATTCCTATTGATTCGATTACTTGATGTTATTTTTGTGCAAAGTGAAAATATATCTCGGCAATTTCCCGTGTGTGGCGACGAATTTTTAATATATCTCGGCATTTTCCCGTCTGTTATTTCAGGCGGTGTATGACTGACCATGCCGCGATTGAAAAAAATATATATCTCGGCAATTTCCCGTGTGTGGCGACACGTGAACGAAGCGATGCTCCTCTCTCCACATTATTGTGACGACGTATAAATTAAATATTTCATCGTGACGATTGTCATCAAATGGACGAAAATTTAATATATCTCGGCATTTTCCCGTCTGTTATTTCGGGCGGTGTATGACTGAGCATGCCGCGATTTAAACAAAATATATATATCTCGGCATTTTCCCGTCTCTTATTTCGGGCGGTGTATGACTGAGCATGCCGCGATTTAAAAAAAAAAAATGTCAATGGACTTGAAGTTACAGGCCTTTGAGAATTCATTTCGTTCTATAAAGGGCAACTTTCATTGGATTTTCTTCCCGTTTTTTTTCAACCGAGTCTAAAACTATGTTGGCGACTGTGAAAAATGAAATGATATATCGAATTTGATTTGAAAGAAAACTGTGTGAGAGGAAGACACCACGGGCCTACAAAACAGGCCTCAAAGCTATGCGAGTTAATAAAATGGTGGATATTTGTTTATATGAAGGCTCTCCCAGAATGGGTGGAGCTATGGTTCCCAGAATGGGTGGAGCTTTGAGGTTTTGTCTTCTCCGCAAGAACAAGAGGAGAAGAAGAAGAAGAAGAGGTGGTGACAACAACAACAGCAGCGTGCACTCTATGAGCAGCGTCTGCGACGCGGCTAAAAACAAAGATCTTCCTTATCGAATTTCTCTCTCCCACCGGAGCTCTACATAATTGAATAGAGAAAGAACCTTTGGGAAGAAAGAAAGAAGAGGAGAGGGAGGGAGAAGAAGAGTGCGTCGGATCGGTGGAAAAAGGCGAAAAACGAACGCAGCACGTATGGTCGAAGTTTTGATGAGAAACTCGGCCTGTGTGAGCTTTTTGAGGATTTTTGAGTAATCTCTCTGAGGGCTGCCTGTTGGAGGGACAGTCGGTGCAGGAGAGATTTGGGTGGAGGAGGCTTTTCTTGGTGCATGTGGGATCGATCTTGAGGAAGTGGGAGAGGAAGCCAGAAGCTTGTGCTCCTCATCAAGTTCAGTCTGAGCCGGCCGGAGGCAACGTGCGGCTTCATCGTTCATTGTCTTGCAGGAACTGCTCTGGGCAAGTCGTTCGTGGAGTTTGAAGACACCCACTGAGAAAGAGAAGAGTGGAGTGGAGGCTCCACCCTCGGGACACGTGGCTGGGGCGAGGCAGCCAGGACGCCATCTGAAACAGGCCCGAATTCCCCTCCTCCCCTCCCAGTTTTATTTTACCTTTTATTTCCTTTATATCCTGGCGAATATTTCTTTGTTATTTTGCTACCCTCTCCCTCCCCTTTGGGATTAGCTAGGGATACCGGGTGGGTCGTTCAATTGTCTGGTCTGTTTTGTCTTGGCGCCTGTCTGTCCTTTAATTACTTGATCTTTGCTGCTGCATATCAGCGGGATTTCCTTTCCTTATGATTTATCTTTTCCTTGGTGTTGCATCCTGTGTTTTTTCTTGGTTTTGAGTAAAGTATTTGCATTTATTTCCCTGTTTTGAATTTGCATTGCATTTCTGAATTGGCATACTGTGTGTTGAAGATTGGGGGGGTGTAAAAAGTTGTGTCAGCATTTGGATGGTAGCTTCGCTCGGTCACTTCTGATTGCTCATACGGCGCGACCCGCCCACGGGGAACGTATTGGTCTCCCGAGCACATCGATTAGGATCTCCGGAGCAGTAGGCAGTACCCCGAGCCCTTCACACAAGGACCAGGTTGTAACACTAGCTGGACTCGGCTATGAGGAGCGGGTAATAGATTGTTGCCGGGCCTAGCCAGGTTCATTTCTGAAGAGCGGGTACTGGATTGTTTCCGGTCCTAGCTAGACTCAGCTATTAGGATCAGATAATAGATTGATTCCGGGCCTAGCTAGACTCAGCTATTAGGACCAGATAATAGATTGATTCTGGGCCTAGCTAGACTCAGCTATGAGGAGCATCTGAAGGAGACAAGGCTTTATACATTAGAATGGAGGTGATTACGAGGGTATATGATACAGATGTTTAATGAAGATAATGAAGGGTAGAAACAAAATAAGTGAAGAAGTTACTCGGTAGAGTAGACAATGACAGGAGTAGGGTGATATAGCTTGAGAGTAAAGGGGAGAGGTAAGATGGTAGTTGTAAAGATTAACTCATTCGACTTTGGGGTCAAAGGTCAAAGTCTGTAATAGGTCGATATCTTGAGAACGGCTGATGTTATCTCATTCAAACTTGGTACAACAACAACAACAACAACAACAACAACAACAACAGGCATTTTAAGGCCATTTTCCCTGCTATAGCGGGGGTTAGCCTTGCGGGCCCCATGACAATCTTCTCCATTTTGCCCTATTTTCTGCATTTCCCCTTGTTAATCCCCTTGCCCGCATTTCTTCTTCCACCACCTTCAGCCAAGTCTTTCTCAGTCTTCCCCCTCTTCTACTTCCTTCTACATTCATTTCCATCACTCTTCCCAACCAGTCAATTTCATCCTTCCTCAACACATGACTAAGCCATCTCAACCTGTTTCTCTTCACAGCCTCCATCACAGGCTCTATTCCCACGGCCTCTATTCCCATCATCTTTTACAATTCATCATTTGTCTTCCTCTCTCTCAACGATACTACGCACATCCACCGAACCATTCGCATTTCCACCCTTTCCAGCCTTCGTTGCTGCTCTACGTTCATTACCCATGTCTCGCTCCCATAAATCATAACACTTCTCACACATGCAGCATACACCTTTCCCTTCAGCTTCAGCGACTCTCCTCCTCATCAGCACGCCACTCAATTCCCGAAACTTCTTCCATGCACATCTCACTCCAGCAACCATTGCCAAGTCTGATCCACCTTCTCCATTCAGCATGTCTCCGAGGTAGCAAAATGTTTTCACACCTTCCAGCTTCACGCCGTCTCCAAGATCCAACTCAACATTTCCTCCATCTGCAGCTCTCTAGGTGACGGCCCCTATCATTATTGTGTTAAGCGTCGGGCAGCGAGCGCGGAAAATAAATTACCTGGACCGATTTGAGCCGAACCTGGAAAAGAAGGGGGGAACACTTATACCCAGGGTGTGCCTCAGGAATTAACTCTGCCCCTCATTACTCGGACGAGAGACGCGTGCCCTAAAACGAGGCAAACACCCAACCTTGTCCGATGCCCTAACGGAGGAAGGAAGAAGGTGCAGCGTCACATAACCGTGGGGAGTGAGTGCGGGATTAATCATGTAGGGTGGGAGGGTGGGATAGCCCGAACTGCTTTTGCACCGCTTGCTGAGCCGGCCCGAAAAACTAGACGGCCCGTCGCTCGGCTTCGCGTTACGGCTCACGTGTACCATCTGGTTGGTAGTCCGGCGGACGGCCTTTGTCGCCTTGGCTGGCCGTCAGGTTCGTAGTCCGGGTGGATGGCCTGTGTCGCCTTGGTTGGCCTGTATGAGGGAAAGAAGGGGGGTGGGGTGGAGACTCTCGTCGGCAAACCGAGTGTCTCTCGGCGAGCCACGAGAGAGCAAGTATCAGCAATGGGGCAATAGGCCGTCCCGATCAAGAGAGATTGAGACAGATCGAGCCAGATCGAGAAAGATGGAGAGCGTTTGAGAAAGATCCGGACGGATCGCGACGGATTAGGAGACGATCGAGAAAGGATCAAGAAAGGATCAAGACAGGATCAGGAAAGGATCGAGAGGGATCAAGAAGGATCGAGAGGGATCGAGGAAGATCGAGAGGGATCGAGAAAGACCAGGAGAGATCAAGGGAGTTCGAGAAAGATCAAAGAGCCCAGAGATCAAGAGGGATCGAGAAAGATCAAGCAAGATCGAGAAGGATCGGGAGGGACCAAGAAGGATCAGGAGAGAAGAGGGTCAAGGGAGATCGAGAAGGATTGAGAAACATCAGACGAGATTAAGAGAAATCGGGGGAGATCAAGAAGATCACGGGAGATTGGGAGCGATTAAGTGGGAGAGAGAGGGAGAGACAGGGAGAGAGAGGGAGAGGGAGAGAGAGGGGGAGGGAGAGAGAGGGAGAGGGAGAGAGTGGGAGAGAGAGAGAGAGAGAGCGGGAGGGGGAGAGAGAGGGAGAGAGAGAGAGAGCGGGAGGGGGAGAGACAAGGAGAGAGAGGGAGAGAGAGGGAGAGGGAGAGAGAGGGAGAGGGAGCGAGAGGGAGAGGGAGAGAGAGGGAGAGGGAGAGAGTGGGAGAGAGAGGGAGAAGAGGGAGGGGGAGAGAGAGAGCGGGAGGGGGAGAGAGAGGGAGACTTTGACTTTTGACGTCCTTTTATTCCAAAAAATATAAAGTGCATGGATGTACAGTGTATAAAATCAAAAAAGCCAAAAACAAGAGAAAACGATGAAAGCGAGGAAACAATACAGATACAAGCGTTGATCAGTTCAAATTTTACCAAAAACAAATGCAATCTTCTGCAGCAATACTACGAAGTATAGAAATTATGAACAATCAAGAGAAAAATAATACCAACTCGTTTTGGCAGACTTCACAGACACTTTTCAAACACCATTTTTCTACAAATCCATCAATTTCACCCATGATCTTGGAAAACACAAACTCATGTTTTAGCCTTGCAGCACACAGTGCATTGAAAAACGTCATGACATTGCATTGATGAATGGGCTTACCATTCCGCTTCTCCTTTCTGGACAGGTAAGTAGCAAGCTTTGCTGTAGCTACAAAAAAGCACAACAGTTCATATTCTTTGTTGTGTTGCCGTCTCTTTTTGAGCCCAAAAATAAAGGATCGAAAAGTAAATCTGAAATTCATTTTGAACGACACAAAGTCTAACCATTCAAATAAAGGAAAAAGTCTTTCACAACCAATAAAAAAATGAAAAACATCCTCATTTACAGAACAAAAGGGGCAACATGCAGATATTGGGGCAAAATTCCATACATATGTATTGCATGGGATGATCCAGTGGGCAAGGCGCCACTGAAGATCACCTGTTCTTTTGTTAATCAGCTTACAATACATCGATTCCCATACTGGTTCATTGGGGGCCCGGCAGGGAGCCTCTTCCATCGTGCTACTCCATTTAGCGGAGAAATACCAAGAACTTGAGATAACCACCACCTATACAGGCTCTTGCTGCTCTCAGCGTGCAATTCACTTGTCCCTGTGCTAACAGGTGGAAGTTCCTTGGGAAAGCAGTCAAAAATCAGTTTCGGGAAAGGGGACTCATTGGGGTGTCCAAAAGTATTCCAAGTCCAAAGTTTCTGTAGCTGATGACGTTTTTGAACAACTTTCCTCAAAATCATTCCAATTGTCCTCTTGGACCGAATCGCCGTCATGGTTGAAATTTCCTCCACATTCCTCCACCCGACACCGGAGTTTGGCCGAAGGTGCCATACTTTGTTTATGCCTGCCTCAATAAAGCGTTGGCACAAATGACGACTCTTGAGAACATCAGGGAAGAGAGGATTGAAGAACAGGGGTTCAACCTCGAACATCCCTGGGGAGTAAGTGTCCGCTTTACGGCTCACGGAAAGTCTTTCCCAGGCACTGAGAAGGCTCTGGTAAAATATGGGGAGCGTTGATGTATTCACGTACTTAAGGTGAGTCAGGAATACTTCGAGACCATAGCCGAGTCTACCCGCCTGCTGTAAAATATGGCAAGCCAAGGCATGGTTTGGCAGGTTTTCACCAAATAGGAGGCGTTGAATGGAGCACAGGCGAAAGGCCATGAGACGGGATCTCACGTGAACAAGGCTCTGACCACCTTCAGATGAAGTATGGCATATTACGTTTGGCCGCAGCCAATGATGGCCTCCCCAAAAAAAGTCCACAAGTTTGGCCTGTATCCTGTCCAGCAGCACTTCTGGTGGTTGCAGGCAAATAAAGCGATGCCACAACGTTGTAGCAACCAAGTTGTTTGCCACTAAGACTCGGCCCTTAAATGAGAGGTGCGGTAGGGTTCTTTTCCACAGGTTCAGCCTCCTGCTGATTTCTCCAGTCACACCTTCCCAATTCCTTTTCTCAAATTGTGTAGAGCCCAGGGACACACCAAGGTAATCAACACCATCTGCTTTCCACTCTAAGTTTTCTGAAAGAGCAGGCAGATGTGTTGAGACATGTAGGCAACTATTAAGGTATGGCACCCAAAGAGCTTTGCTTTTCATCCAATTAACCTTCAGAGATGAAGCCATGAAAAAGGTTCTTAAGGACTTTACAAGAGCAACAATGTCTTGGTGGTTTTTTATAATGACGCAAACATCATCTGCATAGGCCGATATAGTCATTGGTGGGCTTCCAGGAAAACAGGTCAGGCCAGAGATATTCTTTCTCAGTGTGCAAAGTAATGGCTCCATTGCTAACGCAAAAAGCAAACCTGAGACTGGGCAACCCTGCCGTACCCCCCTCTGAACCTTTATGGGGGGAACCAGTTCATTGTTCACCTTAATTACACTGGAGATGTCAGTGTACAGTAGAGTTATAAAGGCCCTGAAAATTACCCCAAACCCACATGCTTCAAGAACATGGCACAAGAATACATGATCAATGCTGTCAAAGGCTTTTTCAAAGTCTAGAAAACATATTCCAAAATCATTTTGGTCATGGCGAGCATACATTAAATCCCGCACGAAAAAAATGTTGTCGTAAATCGAACGACTGGGGATGCAGAACGTCTGATCAGGTAAAACCAGATCACCAATGACTTTTTTTAAACGATTTGCCATTGCTTTCGAAAACATTTTATAGTCAGTGCACATTATTGAAACCGGTCTCCAATTCTCCATCCACCGGAGATCTCCTGACTTTGGGAGAAGACTCACCACTGCTCTCCTTAGACTTAGTGGCATTACACCTTTTCGCAAGGATTCTTGGAATACAATCAATAGTTCCGGGCCCAAAATGTCCCAAAATTCCATGTAAAACTCAGCTGGCAGGCCATCAATTCCTGGAGCCTTTCCAGATTCCATTCCAACCAGGGCACGCTGTAACTCATCACGGCTTAAAGGCACATCCAGCTCCAGGCGTTGAGTCTCAGTTAGGGTTGGGAGATGGGAGGTAAAACATTTTATTTTATCCTCATATATTTCTTTTTTTGCAAATAGTTCAGAATAATACTTTCTAATAGTGATTTTTACCCCATCAGAATTTGTAATTTCATTCCCACTGGGGTCCTTAACTGATAAAATAAGCCGGGGAGGCTTCGTTTCAGCTTCTAAGTGAAAGAAGGCTTTGCTAGGACTATCCGATACTTTAATGCTTTTTACTCTCAGTCTAACTAGTAGTCCTGCAGCCTTCTCCTGTAATAGTTCCTGGAGTTGGGTCCTTTTTTCAAGGAGCAATTTATAATTTGTCTCATTTTCTTGCTCTGCCATTTTGTTTTGCGGTTTTAAAATTTCGGTTTCCAACCGTGCCAATGTGATTTGACTTTCATGAGTGATGTGGGAATTAAACTGTTGACAAAACAGTCGTATATGAGTTTTCATATTATCCCACCAAAGGTTAGTAGAAGCAAAAAGGGGCTTTTTTCCAACTATAGCTATCCATAGAATACGAAAGGCTTCCTTAAACAGGGTATCATCCAAAAGACTTGCATTGAATTTCCAATAGGCGTTCCTCCGTTTGAATTGAGGGAAAGATAGGCCCATCGTGACCATGTGGTGGTCAGAGAAGATGGAGGGGGTAATAGTTGAGGAGGTTGCAATATTCCTTAATCGTGGGGTGATGTACCAGCGGTCAAGCCTCGCTAAGGCTACTTGGCCATTGGAGCATCGACACCATGTAAACTGCCAGTCATTTGGGTGCATCAATCACCATACATCCAAAAAAGCCCCACCTGAAAGAAACTGGGAGAGGTCACCATGGGACTCGGGATGTGGTTCCGGTGAATTTCTGTCTATTTTGGGCTCTAGCATACAATTGAAATCTCCCCCCATGCATATGCACTGATTGGGGTCAAACAAATTTAAATGGTTTATCACTTCAGTAAAGAAGGCTTTACGGTCAGTACTCTCACTTGGTGCATATACATTAAAAATAATAAGCTACAGGCTATTGATCACCAATTCTAGGGAGGCAAAACGTCCCCGAATCACCTGAAAGAGGCAAGATTCAGGTACAAGCCCTGGTTTTAACAAAAACCCAACTCCAGCAGATACAGATGACATATTACTGAAGAAACATTTACCTTTGAACATGCTGCACCAGTCATGTTCAACCTTCTCAATAATATGAGTTTCTTGCAGTAATATTACATCAACTTGTTTCCGTTTGAATAAACTATTCACTTGGATCTGGCGGACGTGACTGGCCCCACCACCATTTATATCGAGTGTTGCAAGATTAAGCGTCTTCATCACTCATGAGTAAATTTTGACTGACGCTGTGAGTACTCACTCTTTGCCTTTGTTATGATTTTCTTTAGTCGATGAAACTGTGATTTTGTTAGGTTTAGTTCCTCAGATTTTTTTATGACTAGTTTTGCAGCCTGAATAAAGGGAGCCAAATCAGGGAAATGATCCCCAATGATGACATTTCGCTGTCTATACGTTTCATTGAGGAATGAGAGAACAATATGGGGAGGGGTTGGGGGTTTATCTGCCATTAATTGTGATAATGCTGTTACCTCCACCTCCTCTACCGATTCTGATAAATCAGAAAGTGGTCCGATGGGGTCTGGGTCAATACCGTTTTCTTCTCCTGCTATGCAACCTAGCCTTCCCTTGTCTGGGGGGTCCACGCAGTGCTGGGTTTGGGAAACATCAGCACATTGATTACTGATTTGCTCAATTGGCATGAAATCATTATTCCCACATTCCTGTGGATTTATGTTCCCACCCTTATCTGCTATATTGGCAGATTTATTATGGATGTCAGCCTGTTCGGCGACATTCGCTTGGATCAATGATGCGGCATTCACGGTATCGTGGCCTGATTTATTTACATCATTAACGTCGTCTGTGTGAGTAATGGAAGCGCGTTGTTTTAGCGGCTGAACCCTGATACTCTTTTCTGGGTTTTCCTCTTTATTTATTTGGTCCACGCTTTGTAGAGAGAATCCAGGTGCCTCCTGAAGAGTTTTTCCACCAACAGCCTGCAAATCGAGCACGACCTTTTTACCTGCTCCAGATGAGTCATTATCATCCGGAGCCCTTTGTTTACTCGTCCCCAATTTACTATCAGTGTCCATTTCAACATTTTGCTGAGGAGGAATAAAAACATTCGTGGTTGAAACACTGGATTCAGCCTCATTAGGAATTTTAAGCGGTGGAAATGCGTTAACCTCCCCCCCCACTGGGAATCTCAATTAGTGGAGCAACGTTAACCTCCCCCCCCCCCCAATGGGAGTATTAATTAGTGGAGCAACGTTAACCTCCCCCACCCCCACTGGGAGTATTAATTAGTGGAGCAGCGTTAACCTCCCCCCCACTGGGAGTATTAATTAGTGGAGCAGCGTTAACCCCCCCCCCCCACTGGGAGTATTAATTAGTGGAGCAGCGTTAACCTCCCCCCCACTGGGAGTATTAATTAGTGGAGCAGCGTTAACCTCCCCCCCACTGGGAGTATTAATTAGTGGAGCAGCGTTAACCTCCCCCCCACTGGGAGTATTCATTAGTGGAGCAGCGTTAACCTCCCTCCCACTGGGAGTATTCATTAGCGGAGCAACCTCCTCCTTACAACCTATGACGGTGTGACCTGTCATGCCACACCTGACACACGAGGCTTTGGGACAAGAACGTTTTAAATGTCCATACGCTCCACACTGAAAGCATGTTAAGGTGGTGGACGATGCGTATAGCTGGAAATTTGCCTCTTCAAAATTAATTTTGAAAGTGATGTTGAGGCCTGTGTCGTCCCCACGGTCTGGAAGGACCATATACACCTGTCTGCGGAAGCTCATTACGTGCTTAACACGTTCATTCCGACACCCAAGAGGGATTGTTGAAATCCTCGATACCATTTTACCGTACCGTGATAGCACGGTCATTAACTTGTCACTTGGGATAAATGGTGGTACGTTGGAAATAACCACTCTCGTCGCGGGAGTTAATAGCGGCGACGCCATCATAAAGTGACCGCTTTCCGTGGTTATTCCCGCACTTACCACGTCATGGACGAGGTCCTCGTCCGAAACGAACACCACCACTTTCTGGTTCATACGCGAAGCTGCACGTATATTTTCATCCCCAACAATGCTCCCTACAGCGAGGATGATGTCCTCGACAGGGACTCCATCCGGAGGCACGCACACAAACGCGTGCTTCCTGGTTAAGCCTTCAAAGTCATCGCGACGAGAGCACGCATTCGCCATTCCGGCGAAAATACCCCCCCCCTCCCCTCCCCTCTCCTCCCCAGGAGAGAAAGATCAGGAGAGATTGAGGGAGATCAAAATCGAGAAGGATCGAGACAGATCAAGAGAGATTGAGGAAGGTCGAGAAAGATCGAGAGACCAAGAGATCGAGAGAGATCGAGAAGGATCAGGAAGGGCCGAGAAGGGTCGAGAAGGGTCGAGAAGGGTCGAGAAGGATCAAGAAGGATTAAGAGAGATCGAGGAAGATCGAGAAAGATCAACGAGGCCAAGGAAGATTGAGAAGGGTCGAGAAGGGTCGAGAGGGATCGAGAAAGACCAAGCAAGATCGAGAGGGACCCAGAAGGATCAGGAGAGAGTTGAGAACGATCGAGAAGGGTCAAGAGAGATCGCGAGAGATCGAGAAACATCAAAAGAGATCAAGAGAGATCGGGAGAGATTCCTCATACGTAGCTACTAGATGTCCTCCGTACCATATGTCCACAGGCCAACATGCCTTCGTGGCCCGTGGATGTGTACATGGCCCCTTTAGTGATCTCACCTGTTGTGGATGTGCATGTGTAACCTCGTGACCTCCTTCCTTGGGTTGTCCTTGCCCAGTCTTCTCTTGTGAGGAGTGGGGGTCGTCCTCAGGCACCATTGCCTGCATCATCTATACACCTCACCTCAGTCCTGTAACTTGCAACGTACTCACTGTGATGCCACAAAATACCATGAGTGAGGCACCCTAAAGCTAAACAGAGCTACAGCGGCCCCTGTTTAAGAGACTAAGTCCAGTTACCCACAATCTACACGCAATATACCTCAATCATAAGCATAACCAGCGCAAACCATCCAAACATAGAAGAATAGAAGAGAGTGAGAGGGATATTGTATATACAGTACGTTGTTTTTTTTGTTTTTTTTTGTGTTCTTTACTTTTTCTTTCTTTTCTTTTCTTTCCTCCCTTCCCTTCCTCCACCTTCTCTCCCTAATTATACATAGCTAAGAGGAGTGAGGTTGGCATGCCTGCACAGCTATCTTTCTTCCTTGCGGCGGGCCTACTCTATCCTACCCAGATCAAGGTCCCTGAGGCCGGGATAGTGGGAGGGGTTATTTGACGCAGGTTATGTATTTGCTGGGGGATTACCTTCGCCTTGTATCGGGGTATCTTCTTTGGTAAATGCCATTAACATGTCCAGGGACATGAGCAAGACGGCCCTGGAGAGCCTAATGGCCGTTTTCTTCGCTTGCGTTGTAGTCAGGCCAAAGCTCCGCAGAAGTAGTGTGTTGCGGGGGAACCATTTGCCCCTCGCCCCAATGGGGAATCCATGGATTTGGGGTCTGCTTGTTGCCGACCGTGGCCTCCCTACTGCCGTCCCCGTTCCCACCCCTTCTGTCACCCCCTGACCGGTGCCTGGCTCGTTGTCTCTTCTGGGTCGTCCTACCTGCTCTGGGTGTGGCCTTACTTCGTGCTGTGGATCCAGGAGGGCTTGCAGGACTTTGTATTTCTGGACCTTAGCTTGGTATGCTCGTTCAAGCGTCCTGGCTTCTCTTTCAAAGACAATGGTGACGTCTACCACCTTAGTTGGGTGTCCTCGTTTGCTACATATGAGGTCAGGTCTGTAAACCATTCCTCCGTCTCCCCGAACCGTCCGCTCCTTGAGGCAATGCCAACCACAGCCTTCAGCGACGTTGGCCAACATCTCACAGATTCGGTGGTGTCTCCTTATTCGGTTGGTTTTTATACTCGGGCAGACGGACAGGATGTGGGCCAGCGTTTCCAGCTCGTCGTGGCACCATCTGCAGGCCTGCTCGAGCTCAGGTCTCCCTCTGGCCAGTGCCGCTCCGACTGGGTAGGTGTTGGATCTTATCTGCAGTGCGGCTATGGTGTGTCTGACCCTGCCTAGCCTCAGGTCATATAGCCACGTATTTTAGATTGCGTCGTCCCGGAATGTAGCAGCCCCAAGGCCGTAAACTTGTTGGGAATACCAGCGCTTTCTAAACGCCTTGCGCCATCGTTTGGTTGAGACGCTCCCGGACTCACACGCTGCCAATCCCAATTTGGCAAAGCGGTCTGGCAGGGTGGCTCCGGCAGGGGATCCGACTGTGATTGCCCGGATTACCCCATCGTTGGAGTGGGCCAGGGCCCAGTCCTTAGCCGCCCTCATCCGTGGGACAGCTTCTGCTAGATTTACCAGACCCATTCCCCCGTCTCGCACCGCGGACTACATGAAGCCGTCCGGAGTCATGTGCGGCAGGTGGAGCATGCGCTTTATCGCTATCCTGATGACCTTGTCCATAATGGCGAGCCGGTTTTTAGGCGTGTCCGAGTTTATCAGCCGGTGGAAGAGCCGAGGTATGACATGCCTTTTGATCAGGATGGCACGCGTCGTGGCTCTCACCGGGGCGTCCTTGATATTATTAAGCCATACGTTGAGGGTCCAGAGTACCTCTTCGTGGCAGAAGATCGCTGCCGGGCTGATCGTGAAGCCTAGGTAGTTTGTTCTCTGTCCCGGGGCTATCATGCCGATCGTTTGTCCGCCATCCCCAAAGGCCCACTTATCACAGTCGTTATATATGACGCTGCGATCATGATCGTGCCGCATGAAGAACCCTTTGGTTTTTCCCAGGTTGAGGTCTAGACCAGTGCGATCGCAAAACCACTTGGTGAGGTCCAAGTTATGCTGCATTCCCTGCCAGCAGCCACTCATCAGGGTGAGGTCGTCTGCAAAAGCTAGGCAGGTTAGCCACACCGTGCATGTCCATTCGTCCGCCAAGCAACGTCTCGTCGTTACACGTCCCCATTGTCTGGCGAAGAATTTGATTTTGCTCGTGCTGTTTGTGCATTCGTCCAGCCTCAGCCTAACCTCTGAGTCGCTTGCTCCTCTAATTCTAAACATGTACGGCCCCCCCACCCCCCCCGTCCTTTCTAGCTCAGTGATCAGGTGATCGATTGCCCAGTTGAACAGCAGTGGTGACAGCGGATCCACTTGCTTGACCCCCCTTCGCAGCTGAATCCGGTGTGTCCCACTCCCCTCAAATGACGTGGAGGCCCCGACGAATGTGCTTATGATGAGTTTAGCGACGTCAGCCGGGATGCCTTTGGAGCGCAATGCACCTGTGATGTGCTTATGTGAGACCGTGTCGAATGCTTTTGCGAAGTCGAGCATCACTACCGCCAGTGTCTTCTTATTTCGCTTGGCTTCCCTCATGATATTAGCGAGTGTGGCAATGTTCTCACTGCACCCTGGCGCCCGTATGAATCCCCTCTGGCGTGAATTGGTTGGACAAGCCTGGCTCAACCTGTCCGTGAGGATCCGACTGAACGTCCTGGTGATTGTCGAGCCGATGGTCAAGGGCCTCCAATTGGTCAGGTGCTTTAATTTGTCGGGGTCATTGGTTTTTGGAATCAGGATCGACCGACATCTCTTTGCCTGCGGGGGTACCACTCCGTCTCTCATCCAACTGTCAAACAGGGGCTTGAGTAGTCGTCTCCGCAGCTCTACATGGTTGAGCGCCCTCGGTGTTATCCCGTCTGGTGTGCTATTTACCTTCAGTACCGCCAGCGCCCTATTAATTTCCTCTTGACGTACTCCATCTTGCAATGGGGGTAAGTCCAGAGTCTGCCGTGGTGTCGTCGTTGTGTGGTAGCCCTCAAGCGTGGTGAATTTGTCTGCCGCCTCCCATCTCCTTTTGAATGCCGCCCTAATTTCTGACGCGCTTGCTCTGCATTTTGCCGATAGGCTGCCGTCCAGCACTGTGGCCGCAAACTTCGTGGTGTTTTTCCTGTGCAGCATGTCCAGCCGCCGGAACTGCTCCAATTTGCTTGTAGTCCGCTCACCTCTGCCTACCATCGCTATCCGTGGGAGGTCGCCCCCCAGCCATCCGCTCTCATTCTCTCTGTTTGCGGCCCTTCGGACCCGTTCCCTAAAGGCTCGCCGTCTTGTGCGTGTCAGCACCGCCAGGCATTCCTCCCGCAGCAGCCGCAGTAGCCTCCTACTCCTTCTGGATGAACCACTCACTATTATGGGCCCGGCGGGGTCTGCGGGCGGCACCATGGCTCTCAGTTCTTGGTCGATGTCCAAGGGCCACATATCACCCCTGCACGTTCCTGCGGGCTGAACATCGTGCTCATCACTCACCCGCGTGGCCCTACCCGTGGTGCTTACGGTTCGTGTGCCAGCAGCCCTGACCGTAGCAGGCCCGTGCCCTGGACCAAGCCTTGTCATGTACCACCTCTTGTCCCTCACCTGTTTGGATGTTTTGCCGGGGAGGTGCCCCGCTATCAACACATTCGCCCCTCTTTTGGTGCCGAAGTGTTCGCCAAGCGCTACCAGCCTCCGTGTTTCCCCCTCAGTCCAGGCTGACCCGCTACTTCCACTCCAGGCCCCCTGATCCTTTTTCGTCTGCTCCGTTCCATCTTCATCTTATTCCAGAGTTGTGGGTGACGGGGTGTCTGCAATGCTGTGACATACCATGACCGGTGCTGCACCTCTCACGGCAACCCTTGGCGGGGCATGGGACGAAGCCCTCCCTTGTGACCGCTGCAGTTAGGGGGTTTTGTCGGCGTCTGCCAGCTTGCTTTTCGCACTCCGTCGTGTGGACTAAGAATTCCCTGAGGTCATTGGTGCTATGGCCGCAGTACTCACAATGGCAGGCCAAGCGTGCTTGGGGGTGGTGGAAGCCCACGTGCAGGCTGATCTGAGCCAAGGTGTCTACCTGCTTGCCGCACGGGCACCCTTACCCGTATCCTCCAAATGGGTGTATGATTTCCATTGTGATGGGCACCAATGTCTCCTCACCCTCACTGCTCACCCAAGGGGTGGCGGGGGCAGGGGCAGGCATGAGATCCGGTTCGGGAGCAGAATCCGGGTCGTAGGAGGCTGCAGTGGGAATAGCCATCGGGGCCGGTTTGCTTCCCAGGGCGGCAGTAGGGCCGGGGCCAGGGGTCTGGACGGGCATTGGACGAGGGGCGTGGGTGTGGGTGCAGGAAGTCGAGATGAGCATGGGGGGTGGGCTAAAGGGGTGGGAGTGGCCAGCTCTCGGTCTGTTCTTTGCTTTATTTCCACCTTTCACCCATGCCTTACCCTTATCTGTACTCCTCTCCCTATGTCTACCCTCAGGGTAACCTTCCTCCTCACACACCTGGCAACCCTCTGTTGGCCCCATTCTATGTTGTTTCTCTAATCGAGAGGTCTGCTGTTCCGCCATCATGTCCTGCCACAGGAGTCCCTCTATGGCCTCTCTATCAGCCTCAGTGGCAGAATATCTCCTCCTCCTTCTGCCCCTATTTATGCCGGAACAGCACGGCCGCTGTTCGTCCGGTGCCTCACTCTTTTCGCCGACTCCTACCTTCGGTCCCTCCGATCTATGGCTATCCATGATGCTCTTGGGAACCCTGCAGGTGCCGAGGGAGTGGTCTCCTTTTTCTTGTCGCGGTCTGTTCTTTGCTTTATTTCCCCCTGTCACCCATGCCTTGCCCTTATCCGTACTCCTCCCCCTCTGTCTACCCCCAGTATAACTTTCCTCCTCACATACCCGGCAACCCTCTGCTGGCCCCATTCTACGTTGTTTCTCTAATCGAGAGGTCTGCTGTTCCGCCATCATGTCCTGCCACAGGAGTCTCTCTATGGCCCCTCTATCCGCCTCAGTGGCAGAATATCTCCTCCTCCTTCTGCCCCTATTTATGCCGGAGCAGCACGGCCGCTGTTCGTCCAGCGCCTCACTCTTTTTGCCGACTCCTACCTTCAGCTCCTCCGATCTATGGCTACCCATGATGATCTTGGGCACCCTGCAGGTGCCGAGGGAGTGGTCTCCTGGTAGGGTAAAGGGAAATGGAGGGGTAGGGGCTGTTTGTTATCCCGCAAGTTTCAAGATTCCGATTTTATACCTTCATTTTATATTACATCTTATTCCTAGCAGGTGTCCTTGAGAGGGGGGAGGGGTGGGTGAGCGAGGAGGTGGGACAGGCGAGTGGGGGAGAGGGTGAGTGAGGGACCGAGAGAGTTAGAGAAGAGGGGTCGCGAAAGAGGCGGGAGAGAAAGAGAGAGGGGGGAGATAGAGAGGTGAGCGTAGCCCGCAGTCTGAGCGGGTGTGGAGATGCGAGGACCCGATGTGTCTACTTATCGCGGCTCACCTGGGTACCTTCGCACTCGTATCTGTAGAGCTTACCACATTCGTTGTTTCCCTAGACAACCAAGACTATGGCATCACACAATAATATACATAGTGCATCACTAAAATTGAAACAAAGCTCGAAAGCGGGTCCAAAATCAGAGTTGAGATCGGGGTTGAAATGAGCCCGGAAGACCTGCCCAGCAGACCCGTAATGGGAGAGAGGGAGAGGGAGAGAGGGAGAGAGAGAGGGAGAGAGAGGGAGAGAGAGGGTGAGGGAGGGAGAGAGAGGGTGAGGGAGGGAGAGGGAGAGAGAGGGAGAGAGAGAGGGAAAGAGAGTGAGAGCGAGAGAGAGGGAGAGAGGGAGAGAGGGAGAGAGAGAGGGAGAGAGAGGGAGAGAGAGAGGGAGAGAAAGGGAGAGAGAGAGGGAGAGAGAGGGAAGGGGAGGGGGAGAGCGGGACAGCGAGGGAGAGAGAGAGGGAGAGAGAGGGAAGGGGAGGGAGAGAGCGGGATAGCGAAGGAGAGAGCGGGATAGCGAAGGAGAGAGCGGGATAGCGAGGGAGAGGGAGGGAGGAAGAGGGAGAGAGAGGGAGAGAGAGAGAGGGAGAGAGGGGGAAGGGGAGGGAGAGAGTGGGATAGCGAGGGAGAGAGAGAGGGTGAGGGAGGGAGAGGGAGAGAGAGGAAGAGGGAGAGAGAGGGAGAGACAGGGTGAGGGAGGGAAAGAGAGGGTGAGGGAGGGAAAGGGAGAGAGAGAGAGAGAGAGAGAGGGGGGGAAAGAGAGTGAGAGCGAGAGAGAGGGAGAGAGGGAGAGGGAGGGAGAGAGAGAGCGAGAGAGAGGGAGAGGGAGAGAGAGTGAGAGGGAGAGAGAGGGAGAGAGGGAGAGAGGGAGAGAGGGAGAGAGGAAGAGAGAGGGAGAGAGAGAGGGAGAGAAAGGGAAGGGGAGGGAGAGAGCGGGATAGCGAAGGAGAGAGCGGGATAGCGAGGGAGAGGGAGGGAGGAAGAGGGAGAGAGAGGGAGAGAGAGAGAGGGAGAGAGAGAGGGGGAAGGGGAGGGAGAGAGTGGATAGCGAGGGAGAGAGAGAGAGAGGGAGAGAGCGGGAGAGAGAGGGAGAGAGAGGGAAGGGGAGGGAGAGAGAGGAAAGGGGGAGGGAGAGAGCGGGACAGCGAGGGAGAGGGAGGGAGAGAGATGGATGAGGCTACCTCATCTCTGCTCTGAAGAGTGCTCTGAATGTCAAAGTGAAGAGATGCACAGAAGCGCGGGTAAACTGCGGGAGTAACCACGACCCTCATAAACGAGCCGGTCTAAAAGCAGATGAGGTCGACCCGTCTCCCTTGGGGGTGTTAATACAATGCGATATACGACACTCATTGCATTATCCTCGAGATAACTCAAGATAACATAATAGTGTTTATCTTGTCTCCTCTACAACGCTTTCAGGGATTATGTGTTGATGCTGTCCTCCGCCTTGGAACTTCTGTGCGAACCATCACGCTCATAAAGTTACGTTTAACCATTACAATTGTGTCGTACCATCGCACAAATTACTTTAGCGCTATGGAGCCCCGGTTCATTAAGTGTGCTTGTGACTCGGGAGTGCGAGGCAACCTCTCAGCTGTGAGCATCGTACACCCTTTAAATAAATAGAAACTTAACGAGGATTAACCACTGTGAATTTAGTTAAAACCCTCAAGGAGTTCTGCGCGTCCTATTTATTAGTTTGGCGTACAGATGGAGTAAGGTGGAGACCCTAGAGGCCCCTATATTAGCTTAGCCTATAGGTGGTGTGTCTCAGGTATACCTTCTGCGTGTTGTTACTTTATTAAGCGCACCTGTGTTATTTTATCAAGCGGTATTTAATCAAGTGTCATCTAGCGCCCCTATACTTAGTATATACTTGCTTTTGGTGTAAGTGAGAGAGAGAGTAAATGGGAGAGGGACAGAGAGGGAGAGGGAGAGAAAGAGAGCTAGAGAGAGAGAGAGAGAGAGAGAGAGAGAGAGAGAGAGAGAGAGAGAGAGAGACTTTTGTATCTTTTTATTATAAAAATAGAAAAAGAAAACCCCCAAATAGGGGTCACATTGTCATTTCAAGCAGAGAAACAAACAAAAAATATTAATACAGTAAAATACAGTAAAATTATGCACAAAACATTTCACAAAACAATAAACGTTTCTCCAGGATTTTACAAATGACTTCTTTCACGCACCATTTGGTCTCAAACTGTGGCAGCCTTCCTGTTATGGAGAAAAAGGCAAAGTCTAACTTTACACGGCTCGTCACAAGATTTTTAAACAAGAATAAGGCATTTTCCTCATTAGCTCCGAGATCATCAACTTTTCTTTTTCTTGATTTATACACTGCCATTTTTGCCTGTGCAAGCAGGAAATTACCTAACACATCATTCATATTCTTGTGTGAGATGTCTAAGCCATAAATGAAAACACAAGTGTTGAAAACCAAGCCAATCCTGCCAAAACAATTCTTAAGAAAGATAAATAAAGGAGCCAACCGTTGACATTCAACATAAATATGAAAGAGGTTTTCAGGCCTTTTACAAAAGGGACATTCATCTGCTAGGAGACTTGAGAAGCGGTGCAGCAAGTGGTTAGAGGGGAGGATCCAGTGTGCAAGTCTCCATTGGAGGTCACCATGTCGTGGCGGCACAGGAGGATGATAGAATCCTTTCCAATTAGGAAAATATGGGGGGGAACAAGGTAAGAGGTCTCTCCATCGAACCCTCCGCTGTGTCATTTGCCCTTGCAAAAGGAAACTTACGCAACCCAAATAGAGGTCTTTTTGTTTAGGAAACCCATTGAATCCTATGCTAAAGGGGGTACACGGAGGAGAGTTGGCAAGAGAAAAACTGCAAATAAGTTCAGGAAAGGTAGCAGGAGAGGCACCTTGTTCGTTGTCTGCTTGGACTTGCTCCCAGTTAGGTGCAAGCTGTACATAGGTATGAAGCACACAGCGTAGCATACGTGCCACAACTCTGGAGGATCGCACGCCAACCAGGCTTGCCAATGCATCAGCTCCAATCCAACTGCCACTTGGGCTTAAAAGATCGGCGACCGATTTTATGTTCTTCGCGACAAAGCATTGAACGAGACACCTATCAGCAGGCATATCATGGAAAATTGAATTGTAAAACAAAGGTTCCATCAAGAACATTTGCTTTGTGTACGAATGCGTAGCTCTTGTTGTCGTTAGAGTTCGCCATGCGTTTAGTACACTTTGATAAAACCTGGAGAGGGGAGACATATCAAGATGCGAGAGATCCATCAAGAATATAGCGTGGTCATAGCCTAGTCTCCCCGCCTGCTGCAAAAGGCGACGAGCGACGTCGACCCAAGGTGGAGAGGGGTGCATGTACAGCATGCGTAGAGCAACCGAAAGTCGAAAGGCCATTAACCGGCTCTTTATGTCAACCAGGCCTTGGCCTCCATCGGTCAGTGGCAAGCTGAGGACCTCGGGTCGCAACCAGTGCTTTCCATCCCAGAAGAAAGACACAAAGCACTTCTGGAGCTGTTGAAGCAACACTACCGGAGGGTGCAGCACAAAGAACCTGTGCCATAGGGTAGAGGCCACCAAACTGTTGATCACCAAGACCCTTCCACGATAAGACAGTTGTGTTATCAGATTTCTCCATTTTTGCAGTTTTCCTTCAACAAGATCCAACAGACCAGCCCAATTCTTTGCTACTGTGGCGTCATTACCCAAGAACACTCCAAGGTATTTCATGCCATCAGTGGCCCATGCAAGAGGAGCAGGAAGTTTGGGTGCCGAGTGACATGACGGACCAAGCCAAATGGCGCTCGTTTTCTCCCAATTCACTTTGGCTGAAGAAGCCTTTTCAAACACGGATAGACAATAACGGACAACGTTAATGTCATTGAGGTTCCGCACAAAGACACACACATCATCAGCATATGCCAGCACCTTAATGGGCCGTTCAAGATGAGAAAGCCCAACCCCGGTTAGTCTAGCACGCAAATAACCCAGTAAGGGTTCGATGGAGAGAGCATAGAGCAAGCCAGAGAGGGGGCAACCTTGTCGAATTCCCCTGTTGACAGGCAAGGGTGTAACAAGTCCATTGTTTATCTTAAGCACACTAGAGATATTGTTATACAGTATCTTAATGTAAGAAATGAAGGTCGGACCAAGTCCAAACCGTTCAAGCACTTTGAAGAGGTACCGATGATCGACGCGGTCAAAGGCCTTCTCCTGATCAAGGAGAAGAAGTCCCAAATCTGTGGGGTTTTCTTTGCACAGTTCAATCATGTCTCTTACGAGGGAGATGTTGTCATAGATGGAGCGCTTGGGTACACAATAGCATTGGTCTTCTTTCAACAATGAGGAGAGATAAGGAGTGAGTCGCGATGCCAGGGCTTTTGAGAATACTTTATAGTCTGTGCATAGCAAAGAGATTGGGCGCCAGTTTTTAATATAGAGCAAGTCTCCTTTCTTTGGAATGAGGGTGAGAATAGCCCGTCGGCAACTCTGAGGGAGCTCTCCAAGCTGGCAGCTTGCGTTCAAGGTGTTGAGGAGTTCGGGACCCAGTAGATGCCAGAATTTCTTATAAAATTCAGTTGTAAGTCCGTCCAATCCAGGCGCTTTCCCAACAGCAAGGCTGTGCAGAGCGGTGCCAAGTTCGTCCAAGGTAATGGGCCCCTCCAGGTAGGAACGTCCACCCTCACACAACACTGGCAGCCCTACGGAGATAGAGGCGACACTGACAGGATTTATTTGCTCCATCGAGTATATTTTCGAGAAATATTCCTTTGTAAAGAGTTTGATGACTGATTGGTTGAAAGTGATGGATGAGTCTGCCAAACGCAGTTGAGAGAGCTGTTTGTTCGGGAGGCGTTTCTCTAAGGAAAAAAAGTACTTAGTTGGTATGTCTGTCTCATTAAGGTGCTGCACCCTCATCCGAACTAGGGCACCACGTGCATTCCTCTCAGTTATTTCTTTCAATAAAGACTGTTTTTCGGTTAAGGTTCTTTGCACATTATTATTTTGTCCTGTGACCCTCTGAAGATGTAAAATCTCTGATTGCAATAATTTCCTTGCTTCATAATCAGCCCTTTTTGAGAAGCTCTGGTATTGTTGGCAGAAGCCTTTGATTTGGGTTTTTGCTAGATCCCACCACACCAGTGGGTTAACAGAACAGCTTAACTTCCGTTCCAAGAGATCTGTCCAGAAAGATTCAAAAGCCTGAATAAATTGAAGTCTTCTATTAAACTATTGTTGAATTTCCAGTGAGAACTCCCTGGACACGGTTTCGAGAGTTGAACGAATGCTCGAGCTAGGAAGTGATCGGAGAAACCGGAAGGCACGATGTCAGATTTGCAAACTCCATGTAACAGGTGAGAATTTACATAAATGCGATCAAGCCTCGCAAGTGAGATGTGGTTGTTGGAACAACGACACCATGTGTAGGATTGTTCGGAAGGGTGTTGCAAGCGCCAGACATCATGGAGATTATATTTTGCGATGATATTTGCAAAGAGTTTTGCGGTACATGGTTGAGGTTCCGGCCCGTTTCGGTCGCATGAGGCATTAACAGTACAGTTAAAATCGCCACCAATAATTAGACAAGTCTGCAGATCCAGTGTTTGGAGGAACTTTCTCAGTTCAGCAAAGAAGGAGATCCGCTCACCATTTTTGCTTGGAGCATACACATTAAGGATTGTAAACTTGACCTGATTGAGATAGAAGGTCACAGAGGCAAGATGGCCATCAATGATATTCGCAAATTGAAGCGAGGATGGTTGGAAATGTTTCCCTAAGACAAACATGATTCCTGCCTTAGACGAGGAGCTGTTACTAAAGAAACACTCCTTATCCATAATGAGCCGCCACTGGGCCTGAACAGATCTGACAGCGTGGGTCTCCTGCAACAAAGCTATGTCGAGACCATTTGCGTTTATCAGCTGCTTGATCTGGATCTGGCGGAGTGAACTTCCACCACCATTGACATTTACTGTTCCAATCTTGAAACTCACCATGAATTAACTTAGAGTCTTTTTCGTCTTGGCGATCAATTTTCTTAAGCGGTGACAATGTGTCTGAGGAAAGTTGAATAAGTCAGGCCTGCGTATAATAGCCTGAGCACACTCAAGGAAGGACGGTAAATCGGGAAAGTATTCTGTTAGGTTTATACTGCGTTTCCTGTACGTATTTTGCAAGAAAAGTCGTATTTGTTCAGGGGAAGTAGGACCTAGACTGGTAGGTTTCCCCATTGCTTCCACCTGGCTGTTTGCTTCCTCCAGGTCAGATTCGTCAGAGTCAGTTTTAATTTCCGAATCACACAAGCTTGTATAATCCTGCATGTCGCTGCTGTCATCAATATTGGCACACGGACCTGCACTAGTTGTAACATCTGTATGCTCTCCCACCGTAGGAACATTGCTTTGAGGAATAACAGCAATAATCTGTGGATTTTGTGAAACAGAAACAGCATCAGCAGATGCAGCGATGTTGCTTCCCCCGACTGCAACAACCTCCGATGGTGTGGCGGTATCTAGAAGAATAGGAGTCTCTTGCAAGATATTGATTCCTGCGATTCCAGCTTCACCCGGTGATGAAGTGAGAGCAGTAACTGGGACAGTTTCGCTATTTTCTGCTGGCGGGAATTCAGCATCATCATGCTCAGGATTAACATTTTCCAAAGTGACAGCAAGTTCATCACCAGTGGCCTCGGCAGGTTCATCACCAATGGTCTCAGCAGGTTCATCACCAGTGGTCTCGGCAGGTTCATCACCAGTGGTCTCGGCAGGTTCATCACCAATGGTCTCAGCAGGTTCATCATCCATGGTCTCGACAGGTTCATCACCAGTGGTCTCAGCAGGTTCATCACCAGTGGTCTCAGCAAAATCATCAGAGGACTTTCCAATAGCCGAGTCCGTAACAGGTGAGACGATTCCATTTGATTTGTTAACAGGTAAACCAGTCCCTGCATGTGGAACGTCTATGTCCTCACATGAAAGGGGGCCGAACTTGTTGGCTGTAGGTACAGGGTTTGTCCCAGGTAAGCCTTGTAGAGTGGCATCGGTCACGACTGGGGGGGTGTTACCGACAGGTTGCTTATTGTTAAATGCTGCCTTTTTCTGAGTTAAATGACCGTCGGGAAAGGTCTTTCTCTTCCTTGACGGAACAATGGTGAAACCATCCCCGACGTTCGTTGTGCTGTTTGGATCATCGGGATGGGAAGGCTGAGCGTTATTGCCGGACATGGAAGATGTTCCCTTCACAGCCGAAGCAAAAGATGAAGAAGAAGAATCCTTGTTGTTTTACGTGGTTTGTCCCATCGTTCGACGAAGCCGTTTTTGGGCAAGAGCGTTTCAGGTGTCCGAATTTACCACATTCAAAACATTTCAAGGTGTCAGTGGTTACGTATAATTGGTTAATCATGATTATCAATTTTGAATTTCAAAACAATGTTCAGCGTTCTTTCGAC